>NC_142939.1:35059032-35079032 GCF_046866305.1 Octopus bimaculoides
CTTCTTCTTATCCTTATTCTTATTATTCAGTTTGACTCAGGTTTGGTTTTTTGCCTGTTAGAATTTATGTTTGTAGCAGGTTACAACCTGTAACCTTAGATAACTACAAGCTTTCAATAATCTTTCAAGTTTTCAAAGCCCTTCCAATAATCTTTCCTGCCCCTAAAAGGCAAACTTTCTGTAGAAGCTATACAAGATATTCCATTCCAACCTCCTTCAACCATATGCCTATATCATTATTCATAGTTTCTAATGCACCAATTATTACAGGCACAACCTTTACAGTTTTGATATTCCAAATTGTTTCAGATTCAAATTTTAAGGGATTGCATTTAAAATTTTTTTCTTCTTTCTTTACAATCCTGGTATCAAACAGACATGATGGATAAATTAGTAAGAAACTTCATTTTTCTTTGTTTATTATTGTTAAATCTAGTTTATTATTTTCTAGCTTCTTATCAGTTTGAATTGAGAAATTCCATAAAATCTTGCATTTCTCCAACTGAAACACTTTTTCAACACTATGTTCGTACCAAGTACTTCCAGCTTCAAATTGCCGTTTCTGATAAAACTTCCATGCAAAACTTTCACAGCTGGTCATGCCTTCATTCCATATATTTTCCCTAAGTTAACTTGGGACATTCTGCAACAATCTGTGTCATAGTTTCATCTCAAATTTCACACATCTACATTTTTCAGACATCTTCTCCCCATACACTTATTTTTCTCAACTTGCTGTTTCTTTCTTCAATTGCCCTTTTTTCAACCGAGCCCAGGCTTTTGTTCCACAAACATCTTCAGTGACTTTCCAAAACTAACCAGGTGAAAAAAATTCTTCAGCCAGTAATCTTGCACCCCATCTGGACCAGATCCTTTCCAATATGCTACTCATTTAAATTTCAATCTCACTGAATTCTGAACAATTCTAATGTGCTTTTGTCTTGGTACAGTGTTGCAAGTTGTCTCTTCACCTGCTTTGAGTCCCAAGCTTCTCAATCATTGTTGGAATTTTACTTTGCCTATTTCTTTTCTGTTTAGCTTATTCCAATATTTACTTTGTAATGTCTTTCCTTGCAATCATTTTCTCATAGCAGTTCCAGTTTTTGCCTTTTGTAGTTCCAGTTTTAGCTTGGATATTAATTGATTTACAGATTTTGTTGTTTCTTCTTTTTCTTCATATTTGTCAGGTATTATGACCTCTTTCAGGTATTTTTTGGCTTCCTTGAAAACTGGAAACAGTTTTTTGTTTTGCTCATGCTTTGTAGCAATTACCACCAGTTAGGTATTTCTGTAGTTTTATGGGGTGTATTTTAACCTTCAATTCATTGTATACATAACCTTTCAATGTCAGATTTTAGGTGGTGCCTTCTAAATTCGTCATTCTTTTTCCTGTTCCCCTATCTAATTTAGCTAGTTCATTTAGTGTCCAATTAAGAATATTGTAATTGTGACTTATAACTGGACACCTAGAGTATTGATACCTATTATCTTATTTTTCACTTTGAGCACTGTTATAAGTACTAATCTACTTGTCTATAATATTTCTTCCTTATCTTCTCCTTGATTTGTTTATGTTGTACTGTATCTACTTCATTGATTTCTAAGTATTTGTATGTCTGAGTTTGCTTTAGTACTCTTATTTCATTTTCTTCATCTAGTGTGATATTGTTATTCTTAATTAGTTTTCCTCTTTTCAAGGTTGCTTTGGCACATTTTCTAAAGCTGAATTTCATGTTTATTTCTTTGGTAAATCCAATTTTTCTAGTTTTATCATTTGCAGCATACAGCTTGATATCATCCACATACAGGAGATGGTTGATTGTTTTTCCACATTGTATCCACATCCATTTTTCCTTAGCATATCAGTTGAAGATGTCAGTGTCAGATGGAAAAGGAGTGGAGGGAGAAAGTTTCCTTGGAATATTCTACTTCTAATGGGGATGGATTTGGTTTTTATAATTGCCTCTTTTGCCTGTGGCTGCAGAACTCTTTCCTTTTATTCATGACAAGTTTTATATATTTTATTATTGTTTGTGATACATTGTGGTGTTAGTGTTTCCAGAGTCCATGTGTTGGGGATATTGTCAAAAGCCTTCTGGTAATTGAACCAAGATATGCTTAGACACTTCTTTTCCTTTCAGCCATCATCTGTTTTGGCCTTGTTAATCAATAACTCATCATTACACCTTTGGGATCCTTTACAACACGGGGTCACCAAACTCTTTTTCACAGCAGGCCAAATAACTGAGAGAATGATGAGAACAGGCCGCATAACCATTTTTCTCAATACAATATAGTGAATATACAAAACATAAAGACAGCCGACATATTTATTTACTAAAAAGTTATCAAAGAAGGCAACGTTAACAAGATAGTTATATCACACCCAGCATGCACATGTCCGAATCTCAAAAACCAAGCAGCAAAAAAGGTTGATGGGATTTGGTGTTCAGCTTTTAAGATATCATCAATATCTGCTTTGGAATTGCTGCATCCAACCAAGAGAATTACTTTCAAATATTCCTCAATCAATCTCATTCGATGTACTGACTTCACATCCTTTATTATTGAAAATGTTTGCTCACAGACATAAGTTGTTCCAAACACTGATGCCATACTAGAAGCAAATGAACTCTCATTGCAGGTACTTACACAAAGGTGCAGTGCAGTGGCAGGCCGGATGAACTGACCTCATGGGCTGGATTCAGTCCGTGGGCCATAGTTTGGCGACCCCTGCTTTACAACATCCCTTCTGCTCTTCTAGAAACAGGTGGTTTTCTTCTAGATATCTGTCCATTATCTGTGATATTATAGCAGTTAAAGCTTTGCACATTGTGGTGGGACATGTTATGAGCTTGTAGTTTTGGCAACTTTGGGAATTAGGATGGTTTTCACTTTTGTGAGCCATTCAGGTGTTGTCTATGGCTCCATTAGCATCTGCCAGCACTTTGTGTGTCCCACTTAAATATTTTGGCCAGAAATTGGGAATATTCTCATGCCTTGGTGCTTTCTAGTTGTTTAATTTTTGTAGTACCTGAGTTATCTCTTTCATGGTTATGGGTTTCCAGTTATTATCATTATTATTATTATTATTATTATTACAGATGTAACAGAGTATACAATATTCTGAGGTTGTTGATTGAAGATATTGTGTCTACTGGAGGCTTGTATGGTTTGTCAAGTCACAAGGACCTCAAACAGATAGTACTTTACGCAATAGGCATACAGTTCCAATTAATACCAACTTTTGCAACACACATAGATTGTAGGGTATTTCTAAAGCTTTCAGATGTTTCTTCAGATTGGGTCGTATTGAAACCAATGCTCCTATGACAATAGGGATATCCTTTATGTTTGATTTTCATAGCTGCTGCATTTTAGCGATTTCATTTCTCAGGTCTCCATATTTATCAACCTTTTCTCTTTCTTTCATGGTGATATGTTGATTTCCTGGCACTGCCACATCAATTATTAGGCACTCATGTTTGTCTCTCCTAAAGGTTACTATATCTGGCCTTCGGTGGTCTAATACCTTGTCTCTTTGGAAGTCAAAGTTCCAGATGATGTTTGCCTTCGTCTTTTCATCCATTACATTTTTCAGTGTATGTTGGTACCAAGCATCTGTAACCTCATATCCATACTTACGGCATAGTAGCCAGAGGAGGTTTCAGGCTACCTTGTCATGTCTATGCTTTTACTCTTTGTGTGCAAGACTTTCACAAGCACTAACAATGTGAGTCACACTTCCAATCCTCTTCCCACACAATCTACAGAGGTCCATTGCACTTGTGTGTTATTCTTTTTCACTGAGCTGGTATTCAATGCCTGGTCCTGGGCAGCAATGATTAGGCTTTCAGTCTTCTTTTTTATGTCACCTTTGTTAAGCCCCCTCCATGATGCTTCCTGATCAATTAATTTGTTGGTTTCAAGGTGGAACTGACCTTGTAATTCCATGCAGGGTAGAGTTTCATCTCTCTCATACTTGATCAGAATTCATAAGCACTCTCAAGTCCATTTTCGTTAAATCCTTCTGAATTAGCAGCATACTGTAACAGGTCTTGTTTACTGTTTACCAAATATTCTGCCATGTTTCTTCTTTCAGCATTGATACACTCTTGTATGCTAATCAGCTCACGTCCACATTTACCCCTTTTTGTGTAGAGTCTGTGTACATTCGCCTTAGGGTGGAGGGTACCATGCATTGTCATTGTCTTTCGTTTCAGATAGAACGATCGAGTTGGTTAATCTCCATTTGTGTCTATTTCAGGATGGACTACAGCAACAGCCCATATGTTGATGGCAGTCACAAGGTTCCATGAGTTGAGTTTTGATTTCAAGAGAAGTTTGAGGTGCTTGAAATATGCAGTGATGACCTTGTCATTCATTTCTTTATGCAAGATATTGTCCAGCTCCAGGTGCCCAATGGTACTTGTACCCATCATCATCTGTGTCTTCCATTCTCTCTCTGTTTGACAATTCTATAACTCTACAATCTTACTCTTTTTCCCCACTTCAAAGTAAGCTCTGTACACTTTGAGATATCAAATTCCATCCCTATATCCTTGCTGCATGTTTGCACAGTGTCAACCATTTCAAACTCTGTCTTTGCAAAGAGAAGGTGGTTGAGATGTGGTCCATTCTTTCTCAACTCATAGTGCACATTGACTTTGCATAGGACTACAGAAAGTGGGATCAAGGCTATAACAAATAACAGAGGTAAACAAGAGTCTCTTTGGAAGATACCTCTTTTGATTGTAACCTCGACTAAGTGCTGGTTGTCACAGGAAAGACGTGTTTTCCAGCTAGGCATGCTGTTCTTAATCAGTGCTCACATGTTTTCAGCTATTCCACACATATCAAGTGTTTCCAAAATCCACGAATGCAGCAACATATTGTAAGCCTTTTTAAAGTCTATCCAGGTCATGCACAAGTTTTTTTGGTACCGATTATAGTTTTTCTTTACAACCTTGTCTATCACAAGGTGGTTCTTGGTGCCCTTGGATCCTTTTTGGCATCCCTTTTGTTCTATTGGCAGTAGATTGTTTTCTGCAAGGAACATATATATTTTCTCTGCAAGGATACATGTTAATATTTTCCATAGGAGGTTAAGACAAGCTATCGGTCAGTAATTGCCAACCTAATTGCCCTTTGACCAAACTCTCATCAACAATGTTGTCTTTCCCTCTACAATCCACTCTGGAACTGCATCAATCTATAGGCAATTGTCTAACTGCCATGCAATTCACTTGTGTATTGATCTAAACTACTTGAGCCAGTAGCTTTGAATTTCGTCTGGTCCTGATCCTTTCTAGTTTGGCAGTTCTGATGCCAGTGAAATTACATCTTCCATTGTCCACTCAGCACTGTGGCTGTGGGAAACTTCTTGCCTTCAGATGTTATTCCAAAATTGGCAGGTTTCCTCTGCTTCAGGAGGTATATTATCTTCTGTATCTCCTCCTAAGCTCTTAAAAAATTGCCTCTAGTTATTTGAGAATAACCACTTCTGCTGGAACTGTGATATGCGATCAATGCAGCATTGCACCTTTAATGTTTTTGTCTGCACACATTGTTTTAGGGTTTTGATAACAATTTTGAACCCTTTCTTTTTTATTTCTACTTTCTTTTCCATTTTTCCATTGCCCTTTGAACCACTCTTCTATGCAGCTCAGATCATTACGCAAAGTTAAAATATCACCTTGAATTCACCATTTCCACCATGGCTTCTTCTGTCCATCTGCTTTCCTCTCTTTCTTTCCACCAGTTCTCCGACTAAAATTGAAGCAAATCTGATCAAGTCCCTTGTTTCTGTTAAATCTTTTGCCAGAATGTATTTCAGAATCTCATCAACTTTTTGAGTCATGCATTTCACATTGTTACTGCTGAAGCTTCTCAAATTCACCAACTTGGTCTCCGTTTTTTTAAAATTATTATGCACTCAAGTTTTATCCTGGGGTTTTCAGTTATATCCTCTTATAATTCAGGGTTTTCTACATTATATTTTATTTTATATTGATTGACCGGCCTCTCTACCACTACAACTTCACCTTGGTTATGCATTCACTGATCTTCACCTATGTTATTCTCCTCAATTATTATTATTATTATGTGCCAGAAAAAGTTTTTTCATCCTTACATTCTGAGTTCAAATTTTGCTGAAGTCAACTTTTCCCTTCATCTTTTGGGGGTCAATGAAATAAGTACCAGTTATGCGCTGGGGTCAAGGTAATTGACTAGCCCCCTTCCCCAAAACTTCAGGCCTTGTGCCTATTGTAGAAAGGTTTATTATTATTATTATTATTATTATTATTATTATTATTATCATTATTATTATTATTTTATAAAGCAGTGAGCTAGCAAATTGCTAGCATGTTGGGCAAAATGCTTAGCAGTATTTTGTCTGTTTTCACATTCTGAGTTCAAGTTTTGCTAAAGTTGACTTTGTCTTCATCTTTTCAGGGTCGATAAAAGAAGTACCAGTTGAGTACTGATATCATTGTAATCAACTTATCCCCTCCCTTGAAACTGCTGGCCTTGTACCGTGCTCCAACACATTAGCTCCTGCCTACAAGCTCAGAGGCACAACACCATACTTAGCACATGAAATGTTCCAGCTACTGCATCTATTTTTGATACCCTGATATAGTTGGCATATCTAAGATCTCAGATATTGCATCCAGGTTCTTTGAAATTGTTCTGGGTAAACTGATAACAAAAGGGACAATTTTGACTATTGCTTGATGTGTTTCCCTTTCTTAGTTCACCAAAGCCTGGTGTTTGTCTACCTTAACTCTCTTGGAACAGCTATGCCTACCATGACACATTCATGAGTGTCTTTGTGTACAATTGTGATGTCAGGGCACATACTCCACACATCTGTTTACAAAGATGGTTATGTTCCACATGATCTTCACTCACTCATTCTCAACCAAGGCTTATGGAATGTGGTCATACCACTTATCATTCCACCTATCTGTGCATGGAAGATCATATTTCTTGCAAAGTCCCTATACACCCTAAGAGTGACCTTGTATTGTTGAGGTTTGACTCTTTTTATACTATTTGTGAGCAGCCACTGATAATGTGACATACACTTTCAATCTTTTGCCCACACTTTCTGCCCAGTGGTGACCCTGATGTTTGGTTGATATAGTACTCAACAGAATTTATTCTCAAGGCCTGCTCTTGAGAAGCAAAGATCATCCCTTTGGTCTCTTTCTTCAGATACCCATTCCACAACCATCCCCATGATTCCAGTCTAGCAGTCAGTTTATGTGTTTCTTGTGAAATCAGCCAAAGATTCTGTCTCTGTTACCACCTTCTCATTCAGTGCTGCATCCAGCATCTAATTGTGACAAGACTGTAAACACTCATGCAATGAAATGCACTCAGATCTTACATATTCCTCCACACCATCAACCCTCTTCCACCTGGGAATGAAAGCATTTGCTCATGGTCATTATCCTTCTTGTTCTTCAATCTAAGCCAGTCAATCCCTTCTTCCATTCCACAATGCCTTCCTAATACCTTACATGCCACACAGCCCAGACATTATCGGCTTCAGTTAAGCTACCTCCATTCAGCTTAGATCTACAAACTTTCTCATTCTGAATGTACCCTTCTCTTATCATCTCCTTTCTTTTTGTATTGAGATATTGTTTTAGCTGGTGTATTCCCTGATACTTATACCCACCACAGTCCACTTTCTTTATAGATGCTCTGTCTGTGAGTTCAATACCATTACTCTCCCTACCTCTCTAGACATTCTGATATTTTGAGTGAAAATTCTGCCAGTTTAGATAAGGGAATCTAGTTGGTCTTTACTAGTGGCATAGAGTTTAAGGTTTTCCATAAAAAGAAGGTGAATGATGGGCTTAACTTGATCTTTGGTTAGTTTGTCACCTGCGTTTGTTTTTCACAAGACCAAACCCAGTGATATCATGACAATGATGAACAGCAATGGAGATACAGCATTGCCCTAAAATATGCCCCTATTTATTTCTACTTCCCCTAGTCCTTGTTTTCCCACTGTTAAAACAGTTATCCACCTACTCATGCTTAACAATTGAAACATTGTTTAGTCTAGCACCAAACATATCCATACTCTTCAGGATCAATGAGTGTGCTTTAGTTTACACAAGTCAGATAGGTCTGATGGCAATTATTCAGAGTTGCTTTATCGATTAGCAGCTGATCTTTCCATAGAGGCACTTATAAATCTTATTTATGACGCCAGTCAGCATTTCCACATCATAGGCATGCAAGCAGTAAGTCTAAAATTACATACTTCAGGAATCTTTTGTGGATCCTTCATCACCAGAACTGTTGTGACCTTAACCATCCAGTCTGGAACATCACTATGGTTGAGATAATCTTGAAGATGTTGTTGCACCTATCCATGTAAGCCTTTCAGCTTTTTGAATCAGAACTCCTGAACAAGGTCTGGTCCAGCTGTTTTCTTGTTAGCCATCTTCCTTGTCACCTCTCTCCCATCTTCTAAAGAGATGACTACTTCCTCTTGCACAAGTTGTTTTCTTGAAATTCGAGAATGTATTTATCATGCCTTTTGATCTTGGCTCCCACTACTCTAATATTGTGTATCGCTAACATGACAAGTGCCCTAATTATTATTATTGTTATTTGTAGTGAACCAATGTCGTGTCAGCTTACAGATGAATTTTGTTGAAAGATTTGCTTTATGTTCGGGAATGTTTGTTAAAACTTTGAATAAGGGCCCCTGCATCATGATGAGTAAATTAGGATTAATTTGTGCTCAAGAGAGCATATTATTTTGTAAGATTTTATTTGCTCTCATTTTTTTTTCTCTGTTGGAATTCAGGAATCAGTAATGCCTTCTATCAGATTAAGTGATGAGGTATCAAGAAAAAAATGACTCATACTACTACCACCTTCATTAGAGAATGTTCCACCTCTCCTTCATCCTAATACAACATCCACACAGTGTGTAAGAAGCTGTACGAAGCAGTGCAGGCACAGAACAACAACAGTGACATCAATGGTAACAAGCAACATTTTTAACAAGAACATCAACACAAGCAAAAATGGCTCCTGTTGCAACAACAGCAATAACAATAACATCAGCAACATCAACAACAGGAACAACAACAACAACAGCAACTACAGTAACATAACCACAACAGCACCACCTGCAACAATAATAGCAGTGACAGGAGCAACAATGAAAGCAGCAGTGACAACACATAGTCTTTTATAAGAACCACATTATCCTTATATTGAAACCACTTTATTGTGAATAACCACCTTATCCTGGAGACATATAAATTTGTCTAAATTTTATGACTTTAAATTTCTGATATATTTTTCTTCATTTCTTAATTTATAAATCATTTTTCTTGCTGAGCAGTATTACTATGTACATATGCTAATATTCTTATTTAGTTTTATTTAGCCTTAACTCATTTATAATATTTATACTATTTTACTTTACCTTTGAATTGTAATATTTCAGACATTTTATTAATTTTGAAAAGTCAAAACCTTCTTTCACTCAACTTTAAACGTTTATTTGATGAGTAACCAACATATTATCAGTACACAATTTATAAATATTCATAAGCCATTGTTCCCTTCTATCTGCTAAGTTATGTGAACCTTCCAGTAAGTGTATATTTATGATTAATTTTTCAGTATATTACTTTCTTTATGCTAATTAAAAACCTTTATTTCTTTCAGATATCTCATGGCAGATAAAATGTTAACACAAGAAATGCTAAGGTGTACAGTTCATAAATGTCAAGTTTCTAAACACTGGAAAATCTTTTTTCAACGAAGTTTGAATGGAACTAAAAACTTTTGATGGAAATATTTCAGCTCTGTCATAAATATGAAAAAAAAAAATAAGCATTCGAAACATTCAAACACATTTCTCACTCTTTTCGTTTATCTTGCTCCAGTCCACTCAGCTGGCCAAAATGAGTTGTAGCTGTAATTCAAAGGGGCCAGCCTTGTCACAGTTTGTGTGGGGCTGAATTTCCCCGAGAACTACGTTAATTACATACATATGTGTGGAGGACTCAACCACTTGCGAGTCAATTTTATTCATTACCATTTATGGTAATGAAAAGTGAAAGTGACATCCAATATTTGCTGTGTCTATGTATCTATGTATCACCTTTTCTTTGGATCTATGTATCTACTGTCTCTCAATTTCTCTCGTTCTTTTTCACTTCCTCTGTGTCCCTCCTCTCTCCTGCTTTTAATTTAACAATATGTGTATGTATTTATGTATCTACTTTTCTTGCGATGTTATAAACATTTAAAAACACAAAAAGAACGCCGTCACCACTCACTGTCCCTTTCACTCTCTCTTTCTCTTTCTCACTCTCTCTTTCTCTCTCACTCTCTCTTTCTCTCTCTCTCACTCTTACTCTCTCTTTCTCTCTCTCACTCTCTCTCTCTCTGTCCTCCTCTCTCTCGCTTTGTCACTCACTTCTTTGAAGTAAGTGTGACACACATGACAGGTACGTACAAAAAGAACAAATTGGCATATTAATATTATTGATGATATATATATATATACCTCTATGGCTACGTATGTATGCATGTGTGAATGTATGTAGATAGATACATGTATACATACATATGTGAGTATATGACACGTTAACAAACAATTTGGACTTGATAATCACTGCCAGCCTCACTTCTACATTCCATGTGGTGTGAAACCAACCAATATATCACATTACAGGTTAGTGTGTGGAGTTTGAGCCTCAATATATAGTAATAAGTAGAAAACGTAATTAGTTATTATTAAGCCTTATATGATATCTGCACTTTTCCATAAACTAACTTGCTTGCATCCTCTGTATCATGGCAACAAATAATACTGAGGAGGTATGTCCAGTTAGCTTACTGAAACACTTGTATACTATATATGCCTTTAAAATGGCAATTACGTTTACCCATTTACTTCTTATTACTATATATATATATATATATATATATATATATATATATATATATATATATATGTATGTATGTATAGTCAAAGAAGAGGCCACAGAATGTGTGGTGAAAGAACTCTGACAAATAAATAGTAATAATAATAAATCTAAAGTGAAGATCAAATAAATAATGCATATGTTTAATTGGCAAAAGCTAACCATCCCCAAGTACAACAATACACACACACACACACACACACACATATACCTACATGCATACACATATATAACCCTGTCAATAGTCTATTATATGTCCATTAATATATTTCTGTTAATAAATTTGTGATAAATTTGTGATATATACTTTGTGCGCCACTGGGTCAATCTTTAAGAAACCTCACAATCATATATCTCTTCAAGAATCTTACATTATTATTTTTGTTTTGAGTCTGTTCTTTTTTTTCCTTTTCCTTTCATTGACATTTTTCATATATTTATTATCTTTAGTGCTTTATGTTTTATACTTACTGTTAGTGAACTTTTCTATGTTTTATACAGAAGGCACACCAATGTTGTATTAATCTGAGTTTGATTTATAAGAATTATCAATTTCTGAAAAATGATGAGAGATTTTTCCTATATTTAATATGAGTTTTATTAGTGGCATCATTTCAATATATTTTACTTTTATGATTGTATCGATACTTATATGAATTTATAATAATTGCCAATAAAGGAAAAAAAAAATAACGCTCGTAAATTAAAGGATAAATTTAAAGAAAATAACATTTTCTCCTTTCAAAGTTCATAATTATATCGTTTTCAATTAGTTTTCTTTCATTTTAAAATAATTACTCACAGTTATTATCAAAAAAATCATATATAGATAAACACATATACATACATATATGTTTAAATATAAGAATATGCATACATCCTCTCTTTTATATATATATATATATAATATTATTATTATTAAGGCGTGTTGTAAGAATTTATAGAACAAGTATCCTATAGAAACTCAACAAACTGTTAAAAACGAAGAAAAGATGTTAAAAATCTGATGTTGAAAACTACTCCATTACTGTTACCTTCCCAAAAGATTTCATACCTATGTGCCTTACCTGTGAGGACGCTGGCTGAAGCTCCTCTCCACCTTACCTCTTGTATGCAGCTTACATCAATACATCTCCGTTCAAGCATCTCTACAATCTCACTAGACTTACCTTTCAGTGTGCCTACATTGACAGTGCCATCTCTAAAAACTGAAAAAGGAATGTGGGGGAGGCATGAGAGGATAGATGTTATTAAGTGCCTGAAAAGAAGATGAAGAAGAAGAAGAAGAAGAAGAAGAAGAAGAAGAAGAAGAAGAAGAAGAAGAAGAAGAAGAAGAAGAAGAAGAAGAAGACGGTTTTCGTGTTCGTTTGGGTGGTTAAGGTCATAGAGGTAGTGAGGGTATGCTATAGAGAGCTTAAGCTCAGGCTAGACCTGAAGAATATTATAGCTACAATTATCACTACCTACGCCCCACAAGCGAGCCTACCAAACGATCAGAAGGGTCACTTTTATGATACCCATCTACAGGCTACTTCAAAGACATGTGGCAATGATCTCATTTTTGCAGATAGAGATTTTAATGGGCATGTTGGACGGCAATCTGGTATCTTCCATAATCTTCACGGGAGCCATGGAATTGGTTCCCGAAACGAAGAGGAAACTAGGCTATTGGAGTTCTGTGATGCATGTAACCTTTTAATCTGCAACACTAACTTCAGGAAGCCAGACAGCCACCTGATAACCTATCAATCAGATGACTCTGCTAGCCAGATTGATTTCATCCTCACCAGACAGCGGGATGATGCAAGGTTACTCTTAAATACAAAGACCCTCTCTGGTGAAGAATTTACCCCCCCCCCCAGGATAGACAAGTCGTTAGTGACTTTAGACTGGAAGCTAGAAAGATGCCAAGAAGCAGACCAATCTAGAAATGAAGGAGTTGGAAGTTAAAGAACTCTTCACATGGTCAGAGATTTAGGGACATCTTAAGTGGGCAATTTGATGCGAGAGAGGAGGAGCTATAGACTTCGGACATAGAGGGTAACTGGAAATACCTACGGGACAGCATACTGAATGCCACAGACCGAATCTGGGACTGGTGCAAAGTCCCTTCCAGACCTAGAGTAACGTGGTGGTGGAATAATACGGTAGACAAGGCCATCAGAGCAAAGAAACAGGCCTGGAAAGTCTGGAAGAGTGGTGGTAGCAAGAAACTGTACCAGATAGCTAGAAGGGAGGCTGGGCGACAGGTATACATAGCCAAGGGGGAAGCAGAAAAGAAGAAGTTTGTCAATGTTCAGCGACGTGAGGACCAAAACCCTGAAGTATTTCGGATTGCAAGACAGTGCGTGAGAGAAAATTGTGATGTCACGGGAGAGAAATGTGTCTGCATGGATGATGGTGCAAAGAAAGAGGCTTGGGGAAGCTATTATGAAAGGCTGCTGAATGTGGAGAATGAAGAGGAGGAGGAGAGCCTGCCAAATGTTGACCCAGTAAAGGGACCGGCTATCCGTATAGATACCACTCTGGCAGATAAAGCAATTAAGGAAATGAAGCCAGGAAAAGCCCCGGGCCCATCAGGAATCACTGCTGAGATGCTTAAAATATCTGGTGGTGTGGGTTATGGCCTAGTCACCCGTATTGTAAACTAGTTAGTTCACGAAGGAGTCATGCCCAATGATAGACGTAGTAGTACCATAATCAACTGCTACAAGAGTAAAGGTGATGCTTTAGATAGAAATAACTACAGTGGTATCAAACTGGTAGATCAGGTGATGAAGGTTACGGAGCGGGTCATAGCCCAACTAATTAGGGAGAAAGTCTGCTTAGATGAGATGCAGTTCGGTATTGTGCCAGGTAGAAGCATAGAAGCACCACTGATGGTAAATTCCTTGTACGGTAACTGCAGGAGAAATACCTAGCCAAAGATAAACCCCTGGTTTTTGCTGACTTGGAGAAAAGCTTTGACTGGGTCCCCTGATCCCTTATCTGGTAGGCAATGCGGAAACTGGGGATTGATGTGTGGTTAATAAGAGTTGTACAGGTTCCATACAGGGATGCCATTAGTAAGGTAAGGAGTGGCAATGAGTATAGTGAAGAATTCCAGGTAGAAGTAGGGGTTCACCAAGGATCAGCACTCAACCCCATCTTATTCATCATAGTCTTCCAAGCTATAACAGAGGAATTCAAGACAGGTTGCCCCTGGGATCTCATCTATGATGACCTTGCTCTCACAGTGGAATCACTACCAGAACTAGAGAAGAAATCTCAGGTGTGGAACCATGGTTTAGAATCGAAGGGCCTTTGAGTTAATGTTGCAAAAACCAAAGTCCTAGTAAGTAGGAAAGCGAACACATCACAACCCACTTCAGGTAGATGGCCCTGCTCAATTCGTAGAAAAGTTGCAGGTAGAGACTCCATAAGATGTACTCAGTGTAAGCTATGGACTCATAAGTGGTACAGCAACGTCAAAGGAAGATTAACCAGGGAGGTAGCTTTTGTTTGCGGCAGATGCGCAGGGGCAATAAACACCACAGATGCTCAGAAAACTGATTCCATCACATTCCTGAGGGAGAAACTAGAAGTAGTTGATAGCTTCCGTTACCTAGGTGACCAAGTCTGTAGAAGGGGTGGATACTCGGAGAGCATTGCCACTAGAATAAGAATAGCCTGGACAAAGTTCAGAAAGCTCCTAACTCTACCGGTGAAAAAGGGCCTCTCGCTCAGAGTGAAAGGTAGATTGTATGATTCGTGGGTGCGAACTGCCATACTACACAGCAGTGAAACATGGGCCGTGATTGCTGAAGACATGCGTAGGCTTGGAAGAAAGGAAGCCAGTATGATCCGCTGCATGTGTAATATCAGGGTGCATACATGACAGAGTGTAAGCGCCATGAGGGAAATGTTGGACATAAGAAGCATCAAATGTGGTGTGCAAGAGAGACGACTGCACTGGTATGGTCACGTACTAAGGATGGATGGAGAGAGCTGTGTGAAGGGGTGTAACTCCCTAACAGTGGAATGAACTCATGGAAGAGGGAGACCCTGGAAGACATGGGATGAGGTGGTGAAGCATGACCTTCGAATGTTGGGCCTGAGAGGCAATGGTTAAAGACTGAGACCTCTGGAGATATGCTGTGATTGTGATGACCTGGCAGGTAAATTGAGATCACAGCCATAGCCTACACCAGTGCCGCATAACCAGCTTATTTAAAAAGTACCTTTGAATCATCGAGCGACATGCCGTGCTTGAGGTGACCTATTGAGTCAAGTAAAATCAGAAACCAAAATCAAATCAAATTACAATCAAATGGAAATTGTAATTGTGGCCGATGCCAGTACCACCTGATTGGTTCCCGTGCTGGTGGCACGTAATAAGCACAATTCATGCGTGGGCCGTTGCCAGTGCTGCCTGAGTGACTCCGCGTGCCAGTGGTACGTAAAAAGCACCATCCGAATGTGGTCGATGCCAGCCCTGATTGGCTCCTGTGCCGTTGGAACATAGGAAGCACCATCCGAACGCGTTCGATGCAATTACCGTTTAACTGGCTCCCGTGCCGGTGGCACGTAAAAAGCACCCACTACACGATGTGTCCGGGGTTTTCTCCTTAATTTCCTCTAAGGTGTATTTTGTAAAATGTGTGCTTGAGAAAAAATCTTGCTCCTGGTATTTACATAGTTAGTGGAGGGTCTTAAGATTTTTCAAAATGATATAGTTTTTCGAGCTAGCATATGGAACATCTTTTTGACTCATTAATATATAGTGTAGATTTAGAAAGGATTTTCCATTTGATGCTGTAGCTGATGTTCTCGTCTTTAAATTTCCAGGTTAATTCTGAAAATGTTCTTGTATGTCTCCCCTCGAGGTGTCTAAAGGTTGAAAGAGAGTTGTAACTGGATTTAAATTTTCATTTCAGAGATCTAGTATAGTGCTTGCTCTCTGACTGACCATTGCTAGAATTTGCTGATACCTGTGCTTCAGAAAATATGGAAGGTATATTGCATGCCTGTTCTAGAGAACATTTTGATTTATCTCTGTAAGTGCATCCAGATCAAGTTTGAGTCATCAGTTGTTTTTTGATACAGGCCTTTACATTAAGAGGCATGAAATGTGCTTTTTACAACGTGCCTATTAAATATATTTCTATACATATGGTTGTTGGAAAAGTGATTATGCAATAATTCTTTTACTTGTTTCAGTCATTAGACTGCAGCCATGCTGTGGTACCATTTGAATTTTTGGTAAAATGAATCGACCCCAGTACTTCTTTTTAAAGCCTGGTACTTATTCTATCAGGCGCTTTTGCCGAACCACTAAGTTATGGGGATGTAAATGAACGCTTACTTGAGGGGCTGCAACTGTTGCCTCACTTTGCCTTCAATCCAGATGTTGCACTATCAGATTTCCACCTTTTCTGAGCTATGGCTCATTTCCTACATGGACGGAAGTTCAACAATGTGAATGAGATTGAAAGCGAAATTTTTTCTGTCTGAACCAGACAACTGGTATAAGTGATAAACTGAACTTCTGCCACAATGGTAGCAATAGACTATTGAACATTATGGGATATATTTTGATGAACAAACATTGCATTTTACATATGTAGTTTGAACTATTAAAGCTTAAAAAAAAAAAAACGTTTTGACTTAACCTTTATATATACATGTATGTATATATATATATGTGTGTGTGTGTGCGTGCATGTATACTTTTATACATACATATATATATATGTGCACCCACACACACACTAACATATATATTCATGCAGATGAATACATACACAGGTACATTACATGTATATACATACATATATGTGTGTGCATGCATATGTGGTGTGTGATTGTTAAAATATTATCCCTGTAGTCTGCAAAATTGTTACTATTACTGCTACCCCGTGATCAGTTAATTATTCTTCATGTCAATCTGCTTTGTTGTCTCTGTTAAAAGAATTATATCTAACCTTTGACAAAACTTCCTATGCTGCAAATATCAAGCTGAAGTACAAGAATGTAAATTAAATATTTAACTGAATTAACTATAAATGCCACGAGTCAAATTAGGCACTATGGGAACGAATCAAATATAAAAAAAAACATTATTCTAGAAAAAAAAATATCCATGATCTATTGAACATGGATTTTTTTGTATGTTAATGTTTAGGCATTATTATCTTTGAATAACATCAGGCCATTCTTCTTCTTGATGATGCATGAATATATGCATCCAAAACTTATATAAATCTGCACATACATGCACATTATCACATAGGGATGCATATGCATACAAACATACATTTACGTACGTGTGTGTGTGTGTATGCTTCTGTACATATGTAAATATGTCTATGTGTATGTATATATGCATAAGTTTATATCAATATGTACATATGTATGTAGATGTATATGTATATGCACTCACACACACACACACACACACACACATACGCACACACATATATGTGAACAGAGAGAGAGAGAGAGAGAGAGAGAGAGAGAGAGAGAGAGAGAGAGAGAGAGAGAGAGAGAGAGAGAGAGAGAGAGATAGCATGAGTCAGTGAGAACGAAAGAGAATCTGAACGGAGATAATTGGCTTTTTTTTCTGTTTCAAAAACCATGATCCTATCAAACTGCTATTTTCGCTTACGGTTGGTATTATTTTAGTTTTTTTGTTCTTTATAAATCTTTTGTTGATTTAATGATGTAATCTGATTGTTTTGTAATTTTCTACAAAACAGAAATTTTCATTGCTGAAATGTTTGTAAAATTGTATCAAATAACCGTAGAATCTTATCTCCTTTATTGTTTTCTATTTTCTATATGCAATCTGTATTCAAATTATCAATGGATAACTACAGCAAGGTATTCAGATTACTGATTATCTTTCACCTCACGAATTTGCCTTTCACTCTATAGTAATACTAAATATTGGCTATTTGTTATACTCTATACATTGCACAATGTATATATGCACATACATATTCTGCTTGTTAGCAGAAAATAATCAACTAAAAGCACTTTTGCTAATTTGTATATAGTACAAGCAGAAAGGCAAAATGTAAAAGAAGAAAAAATATGACTCCCAATGTACATTTGACTATTTTATACGTTGGTAATTTTATTTACTTACCTTAGTGAGAATTTCCTCTCTCTCTGTATATATATATATATATATATATATATATATATATATATATATATATATATATATATATGTATATATATATATGTATGTATGTATGTATGTGTGTGTGTGTATACATATATATATATATAAATATATACATATACACACGTGTATGTATGTATGTATGTAAGAGAGACCAATAGAATGCGTATGAGGCTTAGAAAAATTAAGTACTGGGTTAATTCATTTGTCTAAAAAATTTTCAAGGTCGTGCCCCAGCATAGCTGCAATCAAATGACTGCAACAAGTAAAAGATAAAAGATCAGGCCGTCTAAACAGTGATATAGGCTCATGGGCAAATCGACGCACAGTGTTCCATTGTATTTGTTTATCGACTGCAAGTCACATCATGCATAGATTAGAATTTTGCTTGTAGACGTGTGAAGACTTTGGTTAATTTCCCAGTCTTCCCATGCCTTAAGACTGCACTGTGTTTGTCTAGTATAAATCGCTGAGGAATTGCAAGACAAAAAACTCAGTGTAGAACACAATATATGTATGTTTCCAAACAAAGCGTTAACTGAGTATAAAGTGGTAATAAGAGAGGGATGACAAAGGAATAAATGATTATCTTATGAACTTCATTAGCTTACAGCTGTTTCTCTCTATATTTTGCAATGGACTCATAGCTGAGTGCCTGAATAAAACCTTATAGCTTCATTGGAGCCTCAAATATGAAGTATAATGAAGTTCATAAGATAATCATTTATTTCTTTGTCATCTCTCTCTCTCCCTCTCCCCTCTCTCTCTCTTACATGAAAAATACTGAAAAAAGCTGATAATGCTTCAAAATTTTCTTCTCTCTCTTTCCCTCTCACATCCCTTAGTCCCTTCAGCACCCTTCTCTCCTACCACATGACTGGTGTCCAGTCAAAGCACGTTGCTCTTTTTTGGCCTGCTGTTGACTCAGCCCGACACGTTTGCATTGTGTCTGTCAAGGACTTTTTCCATTTGTTTGCACTACTTCACTATGTCTTGATAGCTGAAAAGGCTTTCCCTTTTTGTATTGTATTGTCTTAATACTGTATACATATAATGATTGCTTTTGCTTATTGTATAGCCGTAAAGCCTTTGTTATTGTGTGTAACGTTATTTTGCCCTGTTCTCGTACACATTCGTTAGCTTTTCCTGTAGCTCTATGCTCTAGTGTTCCCGTTAAATAACAGTGGTCTTGGTTTAAATAGCATGAAACCACTATGGCATCTCAGATACCAACTGATGAGAAAGTCAGCTGCAAATGTTCCTCGTATCGTGTTTTTGCCTCCCTTTTCTGTGTCTGGGAAGAGTCATTCTTAACACACTCACCGTTAAATTTTCCACTCATTTACTTATTTATTTTTCTGAACTTTTCATTGCGTATTGCAGCCTTTCCAATAGTTGTTGACTCTGTCCGTTATTCAATTCAACAACTATTGAAAAGGTTGCAAGATACAATGAACATTTTAGAAACATAAATAAGTATCCTCCCGAAGGACCTGAGAGACCTGCATGCGGTGGATGTTGGTGTCTTCAAGATGAGGCTGGACCTCTTCCTGTCAGGTGTTCCAGATGAACCAACTTCACAGCAGGAGGTTCAGATGAGAGCAGCTGCATCAAATTCTCTCATGCACCAAATGTCAATTCCTGAAGTAAAATTGTGTAGCAACACCAAATGGCGGTGCCCCAGCATGGCCACAGCTCATGAGCTGAGACTAGATAAAATTAAAACGAAATAGGTAGAAATTTTACCGGTGAGCCTGTTAAATTATAATGCTCCAAAAGAGAATGACTCTCCCCTGACACAATAAAATATGCTTCAATGCACGAACTCATAAAGAATCTTGTAAACTAAATCC
>NC_142939.1:35084032-35096532 GCF_046866305.1 Octopus bimaculoides
CCGAACACTGGTCACGTGGGACGAGAAGAGAGAGAGAGGTAGAGGCAAAGGGGTAAAAGAATTAGGGAAGGGTGAGAAAAATGACAGGGAGACAGTGAAGCGAAAAATGGAGGGAAAGAACAGAAGGCAAGGAAATGTGAGCGAGGGGGAACGAAAGAACGAACAGTGGAATGAACGAATAAGGGTGAAGGGGCTGATAGACAGAAATAGAGCCGTACAAGATTTAGAAAAATGTATACTTACATATAAGAAACGATTTGTACATACGCCGCTATATATATATGTATAAATAATACAGAATGGGACAAGGACGCAATAATATATATATATTATTGTTATTATTATTATCATTATTATCATTATTACATATCCCATAGTCTGGTTCACCGTTGGGGACACACTGATGACTTTGCAACCAGATTCCTCCGCCATCTCTGTCTTCTGCCTCTCACACTGTCTCTCATCTTTTGGCCTGTTCACTTATAGATGTTGTTTTCTCACCTCTTTCTCTGTTTGCTTCTGCATCTGTCACCTTTGTCTGTTCATGCCCAAACCACCTGTTCTTGCGTTTCCTTACCTTGGTAAGAAGTTCCTCATAAAGCCCTATTGCCTGCCTTATTCTTCTCTTCACTTTCTCATTTGTGACACAATCTTTGATGATATTCCCAAAAGTCTCCTGAAACATTTCATCTCTGTAACCTGGATTCTTCTTTTGATTTCTGCTGTCAGTGTCCATGTCTCATGTGCACTCACACACACACACACGTGCACACGCATACATGCACACACACACACACACACACACACACAGAGTTATACAATCATTTGTGCTCAACATCAAGGGGATATATTTTATTACTACTGGTTAGACTTTTGATAGAAATACTATACTTTTTACTATTTCCACTTATTCTGGCTTCTATCTGAGACCACGAATTCACCTGGATGCCAAAATATGGGTGGCTGAAACTAATATATTACAATTATTATAAAGAAAATTTAATGACTGCATTCACAACAACCAGTTCTGTTCAATTAAATCAACGAGATTATCATCTCATCTGATATTAATGGTTCATACCCAGTTTGTTATTCATGATATATTTTTACCTCTCATTTAGAAGGTAAAAATCAGTGGATTATGACTGATGCACTGGAAGACCACAATAGTACTATTAGCATTGGTGGCAGAAACCTAACAAACCTGTGCTTTGTAAATGATATTGTCGGACTGGCAGGCTCAGAACAAGAATTGAAACCATTAGTAAAACACCAGGACAAGACCTCCCATGAATATGGCATGTCGATCGGCGCAGAGAAAACAAAAATTATGGCAAACTGCTCAAACGGAATCAGTACCAAAAGAAGCATCAGTGGAGTTGAGCTTGAACAATTTCAAGACTTCAGATATCTTGCAGTGATAGCGAGTGACCAAAGTTTCAAGCCTGAAGTGATATTCTGCATTGCTAAAGCAACAGCAGCAATGACCAAATTCAGAACACTGTGAAAAGACAGAAATATTTCACTGACCTCCAAACTAAGGTTAATGAGATCACTGATGATCTCAATATTCCTGTATGTCTGTGAGACATAGACACTGTCTCCATCATCATTAATTACGGAAAGAACGCTGATTAGTTTATGTATAGTTACTGAAAGAACACTGGGTAAAAATTACTTAATATAAATAAATTAAGGACATATATAAACTGTTAAATTAAGATATGTATTTACTGTATACTTTTCAAATGCAGTCGTTTTATATTCTTGATACACCCTGGCAATGAGTACTTTCTCTAATGAGTTTGTCTATGTATATGTTTGTGTAGATGTCTTGGTTATCTTTAGCAAAACATAGAATATGGATCGTAAATCAAATTAATACACTTGTGAATGTTATCTAGTGGTTGACTTTTGAGATGTGACATCGAACATTGATCATCGTTTGTTACTGAAAGAACGGTAGTTCACACAAACATTCACGTACTTCCCTTGTACACACACACATACACACATATACTCACACAGAGCTGAAAGCTGTTTGATTTTTCTTTTCAGTGTTGAATGTTCACCATCCCACTTCCATTGTGGGATGGTGAAAGAAAATCACCAACGATACACAGGCGGTCATATATTGAAATGACCGAAAGGGAATGAGTTAAGACAAAGTTCTTTCAAAGACAGGAGAGTGCAAGAGAAGGAGGTATGTGTGAGTATGTGCGTGCGCGCAGGTCTGTGTGGGTAATGATTGTAAGTGCGTGTGTGTGTGTGTTTCTGGTTGTGGCTGTTTATGTATGTGTGTGGTTAGACTAGTGTCACTTAAAGTCGCAGGAAGAATTTATAGTAACAATTTTGGTAGGAGAGGCAATCTGTTGTGTATCTACCTACACATCTGCGTTGGGGAATGGTCAGTAGAAAGGTTTTTACCTGGTAGTTTGAAGTGTGTGTACGTGTATGTATGAGTGTGTTGTGTGTGTATGGGAGGTATGTGTGGGTTCATTTGCATGTGTGTGTGTGTGTGTATGTGTGTGTGTGTACATGTGTGTGTTTATATGTATGTGTATATACATATACAAATACATACATATATATATATATATATATATATATATATATATATATATATATATATATATATATATATATATATACATACATACATACATACATACATATATATATATATATATATATATATATATATATATATATATATATATATATATATATATATTATATATATATATATATATATATATATATATATATATATATATATATATATATATATATATATATATATATATATATATATATATATATATGCATATATGGATACAGAACGTCACAAAATGTAAACAACAGGAAATGCGAAGGCAAACTTGGGTATGTGAACAATGAGAGAAACAAACGGAAAACAAGGCAAGTAACATAAATAACGACCCTTCATCAGTTGTCGGCTGTTCATCTACTCCACTAAAAATTTGAGTATGAGACGTGTGTCTGCCAAGTTTGTGCAAAAACTGCTTTCAGGTGACCAAAAAGACACACGGGTTTCAGTTGCGCAAGATCTTGATTGGAAAAAGAGCGATGAAAATTTTTTGAAAACTTTTCATAGGCCTCTATGCAGGTATCATGAAGCTTTTTAGCAAAATTTGACGCAGGTTCTGTGCTCAACTTTCTCTGTTATGGTCAATGCAACGATCACACGCTACACACCTTCCTTCCAAGCACTGCTGTAAACAGTGAGCTAGGACGTTAAATTAAAACACACACACACACACACACACGCACACGCACGCACACACACACACACACACACACACACACACACACACACACACACACACACACTCATATATATAGATATATATAATGCCAAGGCAACTTTTCCAGCATCTCAAGCCAATCTAATCATTACTATGGATGAGTATTTGTTGCACTGAAGTTTCACTCTAATCTCTTATGTCTCTACCAGCCATCATTGGAAATTTATATAAACTTTTTCAATAAATTTTACAATAAAAATATTTTATTATGTTCTTTTTTGTCATGTATGCATAACATGCAACCCTGTTATACCAAACAAATAACATACATTCAACCACAGTGTGAAATTGATGTAAACATACCCTTTCCTGTGCAACATTTGGTTAATTGCAATATTCGAAAACGCTGCCAGACCAACCATCTTTCCACGATGGTGACTAGCCATAAAAATAAAGAAGCTAACAACAATGACAACTTCAGAGAAAGGCCAGTCAAATCAGCTATGCAACTGTTATTCGACTGCCTTAGCCATGACAAAACAGAGTTGCTCAACACACTTCAAAGTGACAGAAAGCCAATGATCTACAGTTCACCATCCATCCACTACCAGTTTCATATCTTCAATGCTGACGTCAATAGCATAACAACTCACCATCAGCTACCAGCTTGAAGCTGGTAGCACAAACAATGAAATGTAACCGAACAATTTTTTGGACACATGACTTCACAGAATAGATTCACAAGAACTCTTTCTTTGCATGTTCCCATTTTCTTTATTATCAACACCATTAAATCCAGTAGGTTTACTTTATGTGCTGCTAAAAAAAAAAACAATTGTCACACTGTTAACTTCATTCATTCTCATGCCAGTATGCTTTACAACCTTGTAAACAATCACATTAAAGTTGCTTTTACTGTCATTTCCTACAAAGCTATTGTAGACAATTTCATGCACAAGTTGCATTCATTTCCAGCAGACACACATGCAGCTGGCAATTTCACTAATGTGCATGTATTTTTCATGATGTTCCATTTCTCTCTGGCCGATTTCACACCATCCATCTTGCATTCACACTACACTCTGTTTTTGCAATGATTTTTGCTGCATGGTTACGCATAAATGTTTGCAGATTTCTCAGGTTAATTTTTGTTTCACCATTCCTGTTATCATAAACAACGTGCATACATGCATTCAATTACATGCATACCACATTCTCTTGGAATTTCCATGCAGAAGGAACACAAACCATGCTTTCTGTACTCTCGTCTTCAGCCAGCTATTGTCTTGACTTTGCTATAATCTCATTGTCTCTTGAATAAATTTTAAGTGGCTCAGCTCATCCAGCACATTGCTTTCTTTTTCCTTCACTATACACAGCACCTCCAAAAGCAGTACAATTTATATATCTATGAAATTTGTATTTAGTAATAATAATATTTTGTCCCAAACTGCATTTGTTACGCATTCACAAACACATACCTTAGCAACAGACAAGTTAAAGCAAGTTTTGCTTTTGCTGGCTCAATAGCAGATAAATTTGCACTTTCTGCACACCTCAATTACAGTCCATTACATTCATGTATGCATCTTATATGGTGTCCCTACTTCTAGGCGAAACGCACCCTCTTTTCATTACTCTTCTACTCCATATTGTTGCTTTAAAGCTGGCAGTTTAATAACTCTTGCATTTTTATTTGTTTAAGTAAGGTATACAAGAACTTCTTTCTATCTATTGCTTATATTTGTATTGCAAAATAGCTTTCTTCCTCAAGTCTTTGACTACTAATACAAGCATTACTACATCACTTTTACTTTTGTTCATGCTTCGCATATTTAAGTGCATTCTTATTTGTGTTATACTTTGTATGTAAATTTCTCCGCTATTATTATTTTAGTCAATACATTGTTTACCACTTCATCACTGGTGGATGCTGTGTAGTGAGACAGAATTGAACCATAAATTCTCTGCTGTCAGGTCTGTACAACATGTAGATCCTGCCCAAATCATTCAGTCTGTCGTTATTATCAACCAATTAGCTTGCAGTAATATCATGCCATATGATGGACTTAATCGAATGTCTATGATGCTTTTCTACAGTTTCATAGTATCAAGAACATTTGCAGAGGTTGAGAAAGAGAGAGCTAAGAACACACATCCACACCTCTTTCCAAGAAAAATTGAGTCTTCCATTGTTGATTTGAGATAGAATTGGAAAGAATTCTTCTTCATAATTTCAAACCAATTTTCCAGGCATCTCAAGCCTAAATAATCATGACTATAAATATTTGTTACAGCTGGAGTTTGATTCCAATCTCTTACATCTCTAGCAGCAGTCATTAGAAATTTATATAAACATGTTCAACAAATCTTACAATAAAAGAATACACAATTTTGTTCACATCTGTTAGTTATGATATAGCGTGTGCTCAAAACAGCAACTAATAACAGCAAACCAATGAGCCTGTGACATTGGTGACAACATTTTATCAGTGTTTTAAATTAATATAGTTAACTATATATCCTACATAGTGTATATACATTGCTGACAGGCATGTTACTGTCCGGGGATAACATCTGTAACAGTCGTATAGTGTTTAAAAAGTAATTAATATTGAAAGGAGACAAAAAAATCACTCCACCGAGAACGCCAAATGAATTTCAGTCAAGTTGAGCCTTATAAATGATGTGGTACTCAAAACCCAGCTGACCTTTGTCATGTCCATTATAGGAAATGACAAAAATGTATCTACTACTATTGTCAATAGCCACCTGGTTTAATACTAAAATTTTCTCTGGACAAATATTGCAGTAACTTACCTGCCAGTGGTGTATATACATTAAGTAGATACATAGATGGCTATTTTAATTTAATACTACTTCAATTGCATACATAAAATTTTTGTTAAGCTATTCAAAGAACCAGTGAATTTATTGTTTTCAGTGTTTTCTACATTACTGATGGCAAATACCATCTAGACATGTGGTTGGCTGTAAGTAAATGCCATTGATATTTGTATATATACCCATACACAAACACATGCTCATGCACACAGAAATAGGTTATGAATTACACTGTTATATTGTACAGCAATGTGTAAGATTATTTTTGACACTTCAAACTGTGTACTTAAATTTATATTATATTTTATATAATGATTAGTGTCTATTTATCATTGATACATGCGTCTGGGTTGAGATGGTGGAGATGTGGTTATTTATGTCATTGGCTGTGTGATGGTAGATGCATTGTTACAACACCATGCACTTTTGCTGATGAAAAAGTGGTTGGATTTGGCTTCTGCTTGTTGTGTGTGACTTGCTTTGGGGAACTCTAAACGTCTGATCATGTTGTTGTGTCAAAAGCATTATATTTCTGTACTGTTTATCAATCATTCAATGGCCTACTGGTAGAATATAGATGCTAGTTTCTTTACATTGTATCCTTTGATCCTTTCTTTTATATTATGGACAATTTGTTATATATAGGTTGCTGCCACTCTATACACCTCCTGCATCCACAGTTTTTCAATTTACTTAATATTGAGTGCTATAATGGCTCTTCCTATATTTTCAACTACATTGATTGTGGGTTTCATTTTGTGTAACATTGTCCTAAATGCATGATATAATTTGCTTATTATCTGCAGCAAAAGATTCACCCTAAAACTTGTTATTTTTATGCAACGAACCTGCCTTGTCTGTGAATTTACTTTTTCTTTCTAACATGATAATTTTATTATCCATCCATCCATCCATGTATACATGCATACCTAAATCTATACATACATACATACATACATACATACACACATACATACATACATACATACATACATACATACAAACATACATACATACATGTATCCCTCACAATACCTGTATAACATGAACTGGAAATAAATCTGTCCATATCTATTATTTGCTAACATAAAACTTCTTTACTGCAAATCAGCATTCTCTCTATGCATTTCATTCTTTATTGACGAGCTCTGCATGCAAAACATACAGAGGCAGAACCTAATTCTGCAGGAGGTTTAATCCTGAAGACTGTAGTTTATGTCAAGTTCTGCTATTGAGGTCATTTTTAGTGAATATAAGCTATGTTATATAAACACTGTGCATTAACAACTTGTTGATGTTAAGCTTATTGTATTGAGTACATAAACAAAAGTAAGGAGAAGGCTTCAAGGTTCTCCCTTTCCACTCATGCACAAACAGACCCATACACACATATTTAATTTACACACATACATACACAGTTTATATATGTATATTATGTATTTGTGTATATGATGCGTCCTGCCTAACTCTTCGAAACGCCGGTGTTTAAACGGAGGTAGCTGATGAAGTAGAATGTTCTCTATGTGGCTTGTGTGTTTTCTCGTCTCTGTTTTGTTTGCAATGTCCTGTACCCAGATATGCACCTATACATACAGGTAGATATCGGTATGCACATACCTGTACGTATATATGCATATACTCATTTACTATTTGTTTTTATATATATATATATATATATATATATATGGCTGTGTGTATATGTATATTCAGGTGTGTGTATATATATATATTTGTGTGTGTGTGTGTGTATAGGTGTATATATATAATACACTTGATTGTTGTTCCCCCACCTGTCTTTGTCATTTGTTTTCTGTAAACTTGAACTCTATGTGTATGTGTGTGCGTGTGTGTGTGCGTGTGTGTGTGCACATATGTATGTATGTATTCTTTTACTTGTGTCAGTCATTTGACTATGCCTGTGCTGGAGCACTGCTTTAAAGGGTCTTAGTGAAAGAAATCAACCCCAGGACCTATTCTTTGTAAGACTAGTACTTAGTCTATCAGTCTCTTTGGCTAAACTGCTAGGCCACAGAGATGTAAGCACACCATCATCAGTTGTCAAGCGATGGTGCGGGTACAAACATGGACACAAAGACACATACACGTAAATAAATACATATGCGTGACGGGCTTCTTTCAGTTTCTGTCAACCAAATCCATTCACAAGGCTTTGGTCAACCTGAGGCCACAGTAGAAAACTCTTACCCAAAGTCTTATATATATATCATCATCATCATCATCATCATCGTTTAACGTCCGCTTTCCATGCTAGCATGGGTTGGACGATTTGACTGAGGACTGGTGAAACCGGATGGCAACACCAGGCTCCAGTCTGATTTTGGTGTTGCCATATATATATATATATATATATATATATATATATATATATACACTTGCAGGCAAGCATCCATGCATACCCACATACTCATGTTTATGTGCGTCTGCTCATATATATATATATATACACACACACACACATGCATCTAAATAAACACATATATTTACACATATGCCCACTCATGTACCCGTGCACATATTCACATATGTATATATACATACATGTATATACAGATATACACTCATACACATACATACAGAGACATATATATATATATATATAGCCTGGGCTATAGATAATATAAAATTTAACACGAGA
Organism: Octopus bimaculoides; assembly: GCF_046866305.1. Taxonomy (NCBI): domain Eukaryota; kingdom Metazoa; phylum Mollusca; class Cephalopoda; order Octopoda; family Octopodidae; genus Octopus; species Octopus bimaculoides. The sequence continues at coordinate 35,092,802 of NC_142939.1, forward strand.
GCTTTCTACAAGTTTGCTAAAGAAACAGCTTCATTGCAGGATTGGGCCACTCCTCGAAAAAGATGGTACACTCACAGGAAACCCAGTGAAGATAAGTTAAATACTAAATGATCAATTTAAAAGTATTTTCACTCCACCCCTAGGGCACTTTCAAGTCAGCAATCCAACTAACTTTTTACCACTGCAGATATAAAAACAAAGGCAATGATGATCGATTACATCAATATAAACAAAGACAATGATGTAATAAGGGCTATAGATGAAATGAACCCAAACTCAGCTACTGGCCCTGATGGATTCCCAGCAATCTTTCTAAAAGTATGTAAGCGAGTCCTAGCAAGACCACTGCAATCCCTCTTTCAGCGCTTCCTTGCAACTGGCAAACTTCCAAGAAAACTGAAGGAGGGTAAAATATGCACTATTCATAAAGGAGATAGCAGAGTGGAGGCCAAGAACTACAGACTTATCTCTCTGACCTCGCACATCAGCAAGGTCATGGAACGAATAGTCAGAAGAAAACTAATTGCCTTCCTTGAAGAAAATGACTTGCTGCCTGACACTCAACATAATTTCTGACCAGGAAGAAGCTGCCTGACTCAGCTATTACAACACTATGACTGCTCAACCAGTCAAATGTGGAAGTAATATATCTCAACTTTGCAAAGGCTTTTGATAAAGTCAATCATGGAATGATATGTCACAAACTGAATGACTTCGGTATAGTTGGAAAATTGGGAGAATGGCTTCATGTCATTCTGAATGATAGAAGTCAGGTGGTAGTAGCCAATGGGGCCCACATCCAATGACACTCAAATAGTGAGCGGTGTTCCACGAGGCACTGTTTTGGGACCACAACTATTCCTGATGGCCCTCTCAGACATGCCTTCAGCCACACAGAGAGCTATCATCACAAGTTATGTAAATGATAGAAAAGTCTCACAGGTAATACAGAACTCTGAAGACACTGTGCACTTGCAATGTGAGCTGGATGAAATATACAAGTGGACTGATAAGAATAGCATGCAGTTTAATGCTGAAAATTTTCAAGCCTTGTGCTATCAGCATGCAAAACTAAAGGCAATACCTATTAAATACACTGGTTCTGGAGGGATTGAAATCTGAAAGGCACGATGCATCCTTTCATGTGCATGTTGCTAAATTGGCAATGAAATGCAGGTGGCTGACTGGATGGATTCTTAGAACTTTTAGAACAAGAGATCAGGAAACCATGATGGTTCTCTGGAGGACACTTGTCCTAAGCCACTTTGACTATTGCTCTCAGCTATGGTCACCAACCAGTGTCAAATTAATCTCAGAACTTGAGGCAATCCAATGAAGCTACACAAAGAAGATAGCCTCTATGCAGCATAAAAGACTCAAGAGATTAAGACTCTATTCCTTAGAGTGTTAGCGAGAAAGGTATGCCATAATATACATCTGGAAGATCCTGGAAAGACTTGTCATAAACTTTGGCATTGAGACTTACACAAATACTAGAACTGGGCACCACTGCAGAGTGGCAAGGACTCCAAATTTGCCATCAAGATGTAGGACAAGATACTGCAATAGCCTGGGCTTCAGAGCTCCACAGCACTTCAATATCCTCCCAAAGGACCTGAGAGACCTGCATAGGTTGGATGTAGGTGTCTTCAAAATAAAGCTAGACCACTTCCTGTCAAGTGTCCCAGATGAAGCAACTTCGTGGCTGGAGGTGCAGATGGGGGCAGCTGCATCAAACTCTCTCATGCACCAAATGTCAATTCCTGAAAATCATTCGTGAAGTAAAATTATGTAGCAACACCAAATGGTGGTGCCCCAGCATGGCCACTGCCCGTGAGCTGAAACTAGATAAAATTAAAAAAAAATTAAAAATTAAAAAATAATAAATATATACTATGTATGTATATATATATATATATATACATATGTATATATATATATATATATGTATATATATATATATATATATATATATATATATATATATATATATATATATATATATATATACATAATTAAGGGATCAGCAACAGTTGCTTCACCACATATCGAAATTTAGAAATAGCAGTTAAAGTGCTAATTCTAAAATAAGTCTCCAACAGATAGCAATACTTGTAACTCACAAAGGCAAAACAAAAAGAAAAAATAACGAAACTAACCAATCTCAGAGTTACAAGTATTGCTATCTGTTGGAGACTTATTTCAGAATTAGCACTTTAACTGCTATTTCTAAATTTCGATATGTGGTGAAGCAACTGCTGCTGATCCGTTAATTATGTCTATAATTTTAAAAGAATTTTTAAATAATGGTTTTTTACATACCGAACTACTTGGTAAAGGATTATTAATTATTAATTTATAAATAAATTAATAATCCTTTACCCTATATATCATCATCATCATCATCATCATCATCGTTTAACGTCCGCTTTCCATGCTAGCATGGGTTGGACGATTTGACTGAGGACTGGTGAAACCGGATGGCAACACCAGGCTCCAGTCTGATTTGGCAGAGTTTCTACAGCTGGATGCCCTTCCTAACGCCAACCACTCAGAGAGTGGTTATATATATATATATATATATATATATATATATATATATATATATATATATTAGAAAATGGAGGATAATATGCTGAACCCAACTACTTGCAGACGGTGTATCCCGTTGAATTCATTAATTTAATTCATAGCACTTTTACCCGCTCCCATTGATTGCACCTAGTATAGCACTAGCGTAGCAATAATTGGGTACCCTCCCAGCAGTATACTGGATAGATACTATCCCTTAGTGGGTTGTACCCCCAACCCCTAACTCTCTCACGTTATATATATATATATATATATATGTATACCGGAGTAAGCACATAAGTGTGAAACAAGGTGGAAAAAAGAGTACTCAAATACCAGAGGCAGAGTAAGGTGCTTTATTTAAAAGCAGCAGAAATATAACAAAAGACTGATATATATATATATATATATATCAGTCTTTTGTTATATTTCTGCTGCTTTTAAATAAAGCATATTACTCTGCCTTTGGTATTTGAGGACACTAGCCTGATAGACTCCGCTATGTCAAATGGACTTATATATTCTTCCTCACATTTGGATTTTATGTATGCTCTCTCCCACTTGGATTTAATATGTTGCCACATTTATAATATGTCTTTTTTCTGCATTTTCGTGCAGCTGAAGATTGCTCTTCATATTGCATTTAAGGTAATGCTCACATTTCTTAAATAAATTGAAGTAGCATGAAACGTGTGTACTGCAATCACTTTTGAAATCCGTGTTGCTTATTATTTGATTTTAATCACCCATCCTTTTGAGATGCGATATTCGGGTGCCTTCGCATAAGTACCATATTCAAGCCTTGAATCTATATCTAAACCGTATATATATATATATATATATATATATATATATATATACTGTCTGAATGGTAGAAGTTAGACAGTTGCAGCCAATGGAGAACTATCTAGGGAAACACAAATATTGAGCGGTGTTCCACAAGGAACTGTTCTGGGGCCACTACTGTTCATAGTGGCCCTTCTGGACATGCCCACGGTCACTCGGAGAGCCACTGTCACTAGCTATGCTGATGACACAAAGATAACTCAGGCAATAAAAAATCCTGATGATATTGTAAGCCTGCAGAATGACCTAAATGCAATATATGAGTGGGCAGAGCAAAATAATATGCAGTTCAATGCAAAAAAATTTCAAGTACT
>NC_142939.1:35101532-35161532 GCF_046866305.1 Octopus bimaculoides
TTCTATTTTTCTGAATGTACCAATGTACTTGTACAACATGAATGCTTATAAAACTTCATTTATTTACTTGTATGTTACTGGTGAAGATTGCCCATCCAAAACTAGTTAATACAGATTGAGTACAGCTCAGGAATTTGACCATATCTGATATACTAATTTCCTAGTTGACCAGCTTGTAAGGGTGTCAATTATTTCTCATCTTCTGGATTTTGAACTTTCAGCTGCACATTATGACATTCTTGGATCCATGCTCAGGGTCAAATATGTCCCCAATAATTTCTTCTGTACCTTAATGTGTTTGATATCATCAACAAAGAGCACAAACTGAAAGAAGCTCATTGTATGTGTGTGTGTGTGTGTGTGTGTGTGTGTGTGTGTGTGTGTCTTTGTGTCTGCATTTGTCTCCCCCATCATCACTTACAACTGGTGTGTTTACATCCCCGTAACTTAGCAATTTGTGAAAATAGACCAATAGAATAAGACCAGGTTTATTAAAAAAATAAGTACTAGGGATTGACACATTAGACTAAAAATTCTTCCAGGTGGTGCTCCACCATGACCATCGTCTAATGACTGAAACAAATATAAGATAAAAGATATATATATATATATATATATATATATATATATATATATATATATATAGTGACAAACTGAAGAAAAGAAATCCTTCAAATGGGGGTGTTAAACATCCAATTTACTGGTACTTCAGTTGGATACCATATAAATATTGATATAATTCAATAATAAAGATAAATTAAATATAGAGATATTCTATTGACATTCAATAATTTATTTATGTTACAATATTACATTAAATACTATGAATATAATGTATAACATAAAACATAACATAATATTATATAAATAATTACAGAAACCGTAAAAGGCCAACAAATTGTTCTGGCTTATATATATGTTTTCTTATATACATAATCACAGTTCAATTATATATAAGTCACTGCAGGGTATATCGGTTCAAGAAGATGAAATCCCACCTGGAAAAAGGATGGCTAGATTGTAAAAAATGAATTCAAATGTCTGTGTTATGGGCGTGAACGTTAATTATTCAACCTTGCATCAATTACTATTAAAACACAACAAAAACGTTTTAATGGATGATACAATCAAGTTCAATCCACAACCATTAAAATTCACTTTATTATATCTCAAACACCAATTGAAACCCTTTTATGTCCACGTCAGTCTCTTGTCATCAAAACATACAATAATAATATGAGTGTATATAAATTTATATGATTGTTATATATTATATTTATAGTAATATAAATAAATTATTGAATGTCAGTAGAATATCTCTATATTTAATCTATCTTTATATATATATATATATATATATATATATATATATATATATATATATATATATATATATATATATATATATATATATATATATATATATATATATATATATATATATATATATATATATATATATATATATATATCTTTTATCTTGAACTTGTTTCAGTACGAACATTAGAAGCATCAGTTGTGGCGTGCAAGAGAGACGATTGCGCTGGTATGGACATGTGGTGAGAATGGAGGAGGATAGCTGCGTGAAAAAGTGCCACACCCTAACAGTTGAGGGAACCCGTGGAAGAGGTAGGCCCAGGAAGACCTGGGCTGAGGTGGTGAGGCAAGACCTTCGTACATTGGGCCTCACCGAGGCGATGACTACGGACCGAGACCTTTGGAAATGGGCTGTGCGTGAGAAGACCCGGCAAGCCAAGTAAGATCGTTGCCAGTGCCCCTGGACTGGTTCTTGTGCGGTTGGCACATGAGATGCACCATTTTGAGCGTGGCCGTTGCCAGTACCGCCTGACTGGCTCCTGTAGGATTTTCGAGCGAGATCGTTGCCAGTGCCCCTGGACTGGCTTGTGCGGGTGGCACATAAAAGACACCATTTCGAGCGTGGCCGTTTTCGTGCGGGTGACACGTAAAAGCACCCACTACACTCTCTGAGTGGTTGGCGTTAGGAAGGGCATCCAGCTGTAGAAACTCTGCCAAATCAGACTGGAGCCTGGTGTCGCCATCCGGTTTCACCAGTCCGCAGTCAAATCGTCCAACCCATGCTAGCATGGAAAGCGGACGTTAAACGATGATGATGATGATGATGATATATATATATATAAAATACAAAAATGGAACAAGAACGCAAAACGTCCAGGCTGACGATACAATGCAAACAAGGACAGGTCATTCGGTGTTTTCTGTCCTCAGTCAAGTTCCAGACTATCTTTGCATTTTCGCCTGATTATACTCGAAATTGCTCCAATTTGGCCAGCCCCAAGGAAAAACTAAGCTAAGAGCATTAGATTCCTTGGAAGAAAGCAGCGAATGTATAGGAAAACAAGGACGGAAAAAAAAAACTGGAGAAATGTTACACAAATACAAATGCAAATAACAAGACATAACAACTGGTGTCTTTCGACTAAGGACGAATTTTCTCTTTCTCTCTCTCCCTCTCTTTATCTCTCTATCTCTTTCTCTCTCTCTCTCTCTTTCTCTCTCTCTCTCTCTCTTTCTCTCTCTCTCTCTCTCTCTCTCTATATATATATATATATATATATATAGAGAGAGAGAGAGAGAGGGGAGAGAGAGAGAGGGGAGAGAGGGGGAGAGAGAGAGAGGGGAGAGAGGGGGAGAGAGAGACAGACAGGCTGACTGACAGACAGACATTTATTTTACAGGCATTTGTATATATTACTATGTATTTCTAAATGCATAACTTGTAAAAATCTACCCACACATCTAATCATAACTAACTTTGGAATGAAGGTATTTGTCTTCAGAAAGACTACACTCACAATTTAACAGACTTTTAAAGATGTCATCTAAATTCTGTCTTTTGAATCAAAGCAAATCTCATTCCCAATAATTTATCTTGACTCTAAAATTTAGTAATTAAGTGACATGATAATGCAAAACATTCATTCGTATACATACATTCACAACAACTTTCTAACATGATATACACCTCTTTAAATTTGGTTTTCAAAAACAATTATCAACACACATACACAGACATATCTAAAGTCAAACCATCCTTATAAAAACTAAGAAACATTTAACCCCCAGCCACAGTAGCATGTGCACATAATAGCTTATGTTTGCATGCATAAATATGTAAACGTGTGTATGTGTGTGTGCATGTATGTGTGCACGTGCATGCATATGTATACTAATACATACATATATTGCATATCAAAAATAAAAATGGCTCATTTACAAATCCTGAGTTTATTTTTTTACAGTGAATTTAGCTTCAAGTGTGATAGTTTCAAATGTTTTGGCCTTGTATCACCAGAATTTTATTGATGCATCAAAAATGTAAAGATTATATTTCAGCGATAAACATCAGTTGTTAGCTATACAAAATAGGAGAGAGTAGGGTTTGAAACAACAACACGCATTTGCTTATTAGATAGTGCAATAATGAGACAAATGGCTTGTATACTGATTAGATAATTCTTTTCTCCAATAAAAGCAATTAATAAAACTTTGATGAGATACACAAAGAATGGCAAACATTAAGGGGGAAAATATGTCATCAAAATCAGATTGGAAAGGTATCTTTCGATGTGAGAGATAATTAAGGATGGCACCAACATCTATTTCTTTCTTCATGGGTCAGCAATATGTCAGTATAATGGAGAGAATTAGTTTGGCTTTCAAAAAATAAAACAAGACATTTCAATGTTATTTATTGTTTCCTTGTCTGATAGATTGCTCTTCAAATTAATACAAATTCATACATTAATTTTTTCTTTCACCAATATCACAATTACATATATATATAATTATGTACATATATGTATAATTATATGTGTACATATATATGTATATATATATATATGTGTATATATATATATATATATATATATATATATATATATAAACACACATAAATATATACATTCCTATGTATGTATATGTATAAAAAATTTATATGTACATATATATATATGTGTGTTTAAGCATGCATCTATGTGTGCATACATACATGTGTGTGTATATATATATGTGTGTGTGTTTGTGTGTTGTGTGTGTATGTGCATATATACATGTGTATATATATATATGTGTGTGTGTACCACGTAGGTAGAGATGTCAGAAAACTACTGTAAAAAGTAACCTTACACCAAATATTTACTTAAGAAGAAACCATCAATGCAAATGTAATGTAATGTTTCTCTTAATGATTTAAATGATAAAAACTAATTTATATAGCTTCATTTGTTCGATGGTGTGAAGTATTTTTGTACATTCAATATCCATAAAAAATGGCTATTAAATTACACTAACTTTCCTATGTAAAAACAACAAACAGTAAAACAATAAACGTATTTAAAAGACATCAGTAATCAGAAACTAACAAAGAGAAAAATAATAATGTCTTTTTTTCTTCTGCCAAAAATAAATAACTCAAGTAAAAACGCCCCCTCCCACGTTGTAATAGATAATTAATCATACTAAATTAACAATGTTCATCAAGATAAAGTATCTTATTTGTGTCTTTTAACTCCTGCTGCTATTAAGCCAATTCATTTATCTAACATTTGCCAGTATGTGTGCTGGAATAATAAATTAAAAATGCCATAAAACTACTGTGAAGTGATAGGTGATGCTAGGATTAGGATATATTTAACCTAATGACCTTTTTGTTCTTGATGAGTGATTCAAGTACAGAAATATAATTAGGAAAAAGGAAAAAAAAGCTAAGGTCACAGTAGTCACTTTCTTTGTTACAAAGAGCTGTCACTGTTAAGAAATATCACATAGAGTTAAGTAATTGTAATTCTTACCTTTTTTCTTTATACTAGAAATATATGAAAACTAGAAAATAGAAAAATATCTAAAAGAAAACTATAAAAAATGTCTTTGACTTCCCAAAGAGTACTTATCATTACTTCAGCTCCTTAGTTTGTTTTTCTTAATCATAGCACAGGAAATATGTATGTATAAAAAAGGATTGTCTGATGGCTCTTGTTAAAGTAAGTTCAAAACTGATTTCAGTTATTCTTTGAAGCTATTGCTCATTACTTAAGTTTTCTGTTAGAACTTGGTTTCACAATCACTGAAGATCACTCTTGCAAAACTAACATGCATAACATATCAGACCTGCTAAAAAGCGCTAACCCTTTTGTATTCAGGACAAGAAAATACTTTCAGCTGGAATAATAACTGATTCTGAACAAAACTGAATTGAGACATACATCAGAATGCTGATCTGACATCTAATATGATTCTACTGTATAATCCTCATAGATTGCATCAAACACTTACATATAATTATTGACTACATCAAAATAGAAGCCAACTTGCTGATAGACTAAGATTCATTCCCAAATGTATCTTAAACTGAAATTCAAAGATTGCCATCTTATTTTGCTTTTTCTAGTTCTACTACAAAAGTCTTTGTTACTTGCATAACACATCTTCCAAAGCTATATACCTAGCACTCTATACCTACTCTCACCTATATAGTCTTTATTCCTTGCACCACACTAAAACCACTATAACAAAACTCCTTTTACCAGAATGTCAAACCTATACACTTTTCTTTTTACTCACATTTTTCATTTAGATGTCAACTCACAGATGTTCAAAATAGACTAAGTGGATCAACTGAACCATCATCAAAGGATTGCAAATCACTCCACACAATAGTCATAGTTATCTCACTCATACTAATGTTGGAGTTAAGGACTGTATATAGTCAGCATGCTCTTCCTTTCTTGTATTTGTTTGGCCTGATCTGTGGGAGATGAAAAAATTTCAGTACAGCTGGAGCTTTTCTTACATCAGATCGCTATAATAGATATTTATTTTTTTTCCCAAATATTTTAGAACAATTAAAATGTTTTAGAATTTATTTTTGTAATTGTTTAATATACAAACTCAACCAAATGAAAATTTAATAAATGTAACCTAGACTAACATCATTAAATATATATTTACATTTGAAAAAAATATACATGGCAAAATGTTTTTGATAGTCTTTGAAATGATTGTTTCTGATGACACAAATCAAACATTTATTACGAGCAATAATTGGGATTTATTTGATTGGATAACATTGGTATTTTCCTGTTTTCAACATTTTGAATTAAAAAAAAAGACAATTCAGCAACTAAATTTCTAGCAGGTTGGGCTATTTTTTAATTATTATGTGACTGAATTTAAGAAATAAACTAATTTTTCTAAAACGCTGTCTCTGTTAATTATATTGAAATAATTTTTTTATTACCAGATCTGTTATAATGTCTGTTATCTTTTCTGTTTGTTTCGTAAAATATTCCTGAAAAAATCAAATTTTCGTTTTTTTTTTTCTTAATTCATTTTAGTTATTTCATTGCTTTTATTCATATACTCATTAAAATTACATGTCCCATATAATTTGTTTTTACAGAATATCTTGAATGAGAATATGCATTATATATAATGTGACTGAGAAAAAGAATTGAGCAAACAAAAACTTTTTCTTTGTAATTATGGAAATAACAGGGTCTATACAATGAAAAGACTATTATAGCCACAAAGACAATATGAGTTCTGATATGATTCTAATGTGTTGACAATGGGTAAGTGAAGAGTTCTAGTCAGAGACAGAATCACTTGAGGTGTTTCACAATGATTATAATTCTGCTTGATCAGGGATAACTTGAGCCTAAACAATAATAATGAAACTTCTAGCCATGTCGTTTCAGATTATTATGTATACTGTCTGCTGTGTATTAACATATAAACTATGTTTAAATCTTATAAATGCATGCATTTAAGTAGTTATTAGTTAATTGTAGTGATGTGGCTGAAAGTATATTGTATCAGAATTTTAACTTTCAGTTCATATATTCATATCCTGATATAGATATTTTATTGAGATTCTGAGAAGTGCATACCCTTCTTCATTTAGCTGTTGGAAAAATGCACTTGCTTACTAGAAATTGTTTCTTGAAATAGTCTGGTACCAAAACCCTTATATAACATTTACTTGATACCATACAATCAAAAATAGTGCAAACTATTCAGTATCTTGAAATGAAAATTAGATTTACAAAACTGTTAATGTTATAAAATTTAAAACAAAGATGTATTTGTAATTGTATTTACAGTACAATACAGTGGTTTTCTTAAGTTTGAAAAGTATTTATTGATTTATTCTTGGATGTCATATGCTTAAATTGAATCTGAAATTCTATCCACTTGGAGAATTTTTGTGCTGATATTTCTCTTGTTGGTTTAAACATTTAATCCATCCATTCATCCATTCATCTTTTCCACCCACTATTCCTGGGAGGGTCATTGGTGGTATAGTATTCAGGCACTGCCTCCATAGGGTCCTATCAGAAGCAGCTATCATTAAACTTTTTGGATGGATTCTCTAGTGTGGCCAACTGAGATTTGGAAATTATCCAAGTATTTCGTTTTAAGTCTCCTACAAGCCAGCTTATATTTAAAAAATCCATCTTCCCAGTGCACTCTTCATGTTAGTGGAACATCACTGAGATAAATGGAGGCAAGTATCTCGAAGCCATGTTCATAAGCGATAGGAAGCAAGAGGCTGAGCTGGGTACTAGAATTGACGATGCTAGCACAGTAATGTGTCAGCTCCAATATTTGATCTTTGGATGAGAAGCGGTTGGTAAAAAAAAAGACAAACATGTTATCTTCAATTTAGTTTTCGTGCCTTTCATTATCTGTGACGATGAATCTTGGAAAATAAATGAAAGACTATGATTATGAATAAAAGTTGCCAAAATAGGATTCTTCCAAAGATCACTGGAATGATATTGCTCAACAGGGTGCATAGTGCAGAAATCAAAGTCCTTTCAAGTTGTATCATTACTTCTCCACTCTTAGAGTACTTAGCCCTGATATTACAAACATGTGATTAGAATGTTGTAGTAAAGAATTACCAAGCTGCTTTTCAAACTGGGCAAACTAGCAGAAGACTTAGGGGTAGACCAAGAATAAGATTGTTGGGTAAATATTTAATCTTACTCTGAAATCTTGAGATAAAAATAAGAATTGAAAGGTTCATAGTATTTACAGTGCTTAAACACTGCTTATTTCTTTATAATTTTATTGTTGAATTGTGTTTTAAAATTTCATCTTTCTCTACAAAATTCAGTGTACTAGTACAATACATTAGAAGTTAAACACATTGAATGGCACTTATTTATAGCTAATGTATAATGGTAAATTATGTAAAGCAAAGACACTTACATTACTCAGGTAGCTGATAGATTGGGTACCCTCCCTAATACCAACTACTTTACAGAGTATATTGGGTCCATATTTTGTGGCACAAGCACTAGTGGGGTTACCAAGTAAAGTGCAAGACAAGACCTCCTCAAAACAGTGGAGTGTCAGACTGAGGGATGTAACTTAATGTGTCAGGTACTGGGAGGCTAAACTAAGAAAGGGAGACAGGAACAGGTGCCTTTCCATAGAGAAGATATGTGGCTACTCCAGCTGGAAAGAAAGGAAAATGTTGGTTGGGAGGTGTCAAAATAAACCCTCAAGTTACAAGAACTGAATATAAGAGACAATAGGTTCAGAGAATCAGGCATGTTTGGTGGGTAATTTCACGAGAGTGTAAAAGGAGTGTGACAGTTGGGCAGATATGGGAATAGAAGTGAATTGTGAACATGCGAAGGCATAGTCAATGATGAGTATCAGTTTGAGGAGGGATTGGAAGGAAATAGGAGTGAGTCAGAGAGGAGGTGATAAATGGCAGTACAAAATGGTGGGGAAAGTAAAATGAAGATAATTAGAAGTGTGTGGGGTGGAAAGAGAGATCCACAGTGACAAAGATGGAGTTCATGGGGACATGTTCAGTGGAATGGGCGTTCAGCAGAAAATAAGGTGGTAAGAAGCAATATTGAGAAAGCAGGATGAGTGACAAAATTATTCCAAGGAGGGGGATAAATTATATCACAAAAGTGGGATGAAATCTGTGCAGTTCTGCTCTCACATAATTACTGTAGCTGAATAAATAGTGTTGTAGTTAGAAGTGTGATGGAATGCAGAGTGTTAAGAAGATGAGTTTTGAGTCCAGGAGTACGCATACACGCAATGCATTTAGGTATATTCTTTCTTGCTGAGATGGACGATACTTATCAAACATGGCCATTACTCTCAGTTTTTTGTCATCTCCTCAATAAGGTCCAACTTCATAAAACCGCTCATCACTATACTGTTGTACATTTTCCTGGGCCTCCCTCTTCCAGATGTACCGTCCATATTTAGCCATCAGCACTTTTTTGTGCATTTATCCTCAACCATACACATCACATGTTCATACTAGCACAGTCTTCTCTCTTGCATCTCTATAGTTGAGGCTTCTTACACCGAACGTTTCTCTTAATGCAATTTCCCTTTGTCGTACATAAACATTGGAATTTACATCCAGATAATGCTCGCTTAATTCTTTTCTAATCTTTGCATAACTTTTGCATTTATGGCCCAGGTTTCACCACCATGCAGCAATGGTGTTTGTAACCAAGCATCATACAATTTGTATTTCACTCTGAGAAAGAGAAGCATTTTCTTACTAACAGAGGTGATAGCTCTCTGAACTTTCAACAGCCGGTTCTTATTCTACCAGCTATACTTTCAGAATATACTTTTCCAATGTTAGTTAGTTCACCTAGATAACAAAAATTATCTACCACCTTTAAGGATCATCCTTGGCATTCGAGAAAATCTATTTCCCATGTGGTCTTATTGTTTATTACTCCCATGCATCTGCCATAAATGAAGTCTACTTACTCTGTTAACCTTCCTATGATTCTACTGCACTTCCAATGTATTCACATTTTGCACTAGTTACACTTATGAAATTTCTAGTAATGTATTTCCTGCATACCAAACAAGGCAATTTTCCTAAAGGTATTGGCATCCAGTCAGTTTTTCTGCTTATTGGAACTTTGGTCTTTACAAAGTTAACTTTAAGGCTGTTTGATTCTAAGTTTTACTTCCCCACCCGGATTTTCAATTCTGTTTCTACCATAGTTGCAATTATAAGAACAAAGTCATTATCATAGAGGAGATCTCATGAGCAACAAGTCTTAAACTCTTTTGTTATAGCCTGGAGAACTAAGATACATAAGAGACTGACACCCAAACTCTGGTAAACATTTGTCTGTACACTAAATTCATTACTGTATGAGTTAGTAATTCAAAAATTACTAGCTGTATTCCTACAATTCATCTACAAATAATTTTCGCAGCAACCACTCGATTGGGGAGCAAAAAACTCTGTGAAGGCTTTCTCCAGATGGACAAATACTTAGCACAGTGGCATACTTTTGATTAAAAATCTTTACTCTTGCCTTACTAAAAAGAGAGCATCGTCAGTACTTCTATCTGGCACAAACCAAACTGCATCTCACCTAGCTAACTCTCTTCCTAATTAATTCTGTAACATTCATGACCTGGTCTAGCAATTTGATACTTCTGTAATTAGTTATCTCTAAGGCATCTTTACTCGTGTAACCGTTATACATATATACATGCATACATACACACATATCTATCTATCTGTCTGTGAGTGTGTATGTGTGTGTATGTGTGTGTATGTGTGTGTGTGTATGTGTGTGTGTATGTGTGTGTGTATGTGTGTATGTGTGTGTGTGTGTGTGTGCGTGTGCGTGTAGAGAGAAAAGAAAGCTTTTATGAGAGAGTAGGAGAGTCATAGCTGAAATGATAATGATGATGATATTGTGCCTCTTAATGGACATAAAGAAGTCACACTGCAATAGAATTTTAACTCTAAGCTATGATACTTGATCATCCATTTCAGCTTCTGACTATCTGTGCAATGCAAATAAAATAAATCAAAGTTCTATGAAGTATTTTTCTATATCAGTCAATGAAAAGAGTATTTCCAGTGTATGAATATATAACACATACACACATACATACGTACCTTGGTTCATACATACATGAGAGAAAGAACCTGGAATTCACAAGACTAGTATTTACTATGATTGTTTTAATCCATCATGCGTCAGTGCCTCGTGAGTGAGATGCTGTAAAAACTGTTGTCAAGTTGCTGAATATTGTGAAACAGCATACCACAAGGTGAGTATCCAGATATAAAATCGTATGTATATGATTTTATATTTGGGTATATGAAAACCGGTGTTGGTTTGTTTACGTCCCTGTAATTTATTGGTTCGGAAAAAAAAAGGAAACCACATAGAATAAGTAGTAGGCTTCTAAAATATAAGTTCTGGGAGCAAATGACTAAAAAATCCTTCAGGGCGATGCTCCAGCATTGCTGCAGTCATGCTAGAACACAGCCTTGTGTATACATACATATATCTGGTGGTGATCCAGCATGACCACAACGACCTGGCTAAAAGAATAAAAGAATATATATGACGATCTACAGATTCAAAGTTAGTTTATTTGGCAATTAATAAAGAAACTCGAGTTCGGGATTTACTAATTAATTTTTTTGTTCGTTCTGGTGTTATAGTAGCGTGCCTCATGAATTCATTTTTTCGTGGTTTGGGTTTCAGTTGCCTCCTCTAGCATGTAAGGAGTCCTGTCAATGGTCTCCTCTCTGTGTATAAAAATATTTTATGCACTTTATATTTTCAAAAATGTGTTATGTCTTAAGGTCTTATGGCTTTTATTTATGCATGCTAACCACTGGTAATAAATTATTTCAATTTATTAGCCTTATACACACACACACACACACACACACACACGCACGCACACACACACACACACACACACACACACACACACACATATATATATAGGCCTCAGCGTGGGTGTGTGGTAAGACTTTTGCTACCAAACTGCATGGCTCTGAGTTTATTCTCACTGTGTGGTACCTTGGGTGTCTTCTACTGTAGCCTTGGGCCGACCAAAGCCATGTGACTGAATTTGGTCGCTGGAAACTGAAAGAAGCACGTCGTATATATATGTATGTGTGCATGTGTGTGTGTGTGTGTGTGTGTGTGTGTGTGTGTGTGTGTGTGAGTGACAACCGATGTCGTGTTTACGTTCCCATAACTTGGTGATTTGACAAAAGGAAATGACAGAATAAGTGCCAGGCTTACAAAAAAAAAGTACGGGTGTCGATTCGTTCAGCTAAACATTCTTCAAGGTAGCTTCCCCAGCACGGTCGTAGTCTAATGATTGAAACATGTAACAAATAAATGATACAACTCAGTGACCAAATAAAAGAAAGTAGCACTAAAGACATTTGGGTAATGTTTTTTGTAACAATTTGACTCAGCTATTTTTTTTATTTTGGTGGAAGTGCACGGGTAAGAAATTACCTCTAAAGTGGAAGGGACAGTGGTTGAATCCAGTGAAGATGGTGGTGTTGGAAATATGGTTTAATGTGACAGTATGGACATCGGTTGGGAAGGAATCTGGGAGTGGAACGGGCTGTGAGGAAAGAGGAGTAGTGGACGAGGTGGCTGCATTGGTTACAGACACGATGATTAAAGGAATGAATGGTTGGGATAGAGAAAAAACGAGATATGCCTGGGTTAAACTGTAAGCAGCGGAGAATGGTGTGCTGAAGGAACAAAGTGGCAGAATGGTAGGTGAGGGGAAGGAGAATGCAATGACCTGGATTCTGGATGTGAAATGTAAGAACTGAGATGCAATGAATAGCATTGACACGGGAAATGGAAGTCAGGTATGCATGGGTGGTGGGTAACTGCGTCGAACAAACTGATTGGTCATGTTTTGAACCCGAGTCTCAAAGTCCTTGTTGCAGTTACAGAAGCTTGGAGATGTTTGAACTGGAAATAGTGGATGGCACTTGATGCGGATGGGTAGGGAAGAGGAAAGTCAATGTAGGAGTTCGGGTCGATTGGTTTTGTAAAAGACAGAATAGAAATGGGTAAGGGTTAGATGATCGATAGAGACAATGTCAAGTAAATTACATGCACACGCACACATACATACAAAAATGCATACAAACACGCACACAAATACATATATTACCTAATGTATCCTATTTCATAAAACAGTTGACAGTATTTGGCAGGTATGTGGTTGCTATTTCTAACAGATGGAAGACCAAATGGAAGCTCTTTAGGCTCGTAGCAAAAAATAAAATTGCTACTGTTTACCCACAGAACAACTATAAATTAATTGTCCGATGTTTGATTACAGTTATTCCATGCAGAGCATATCTAAGACTACATTACATAACGTAATTCAACTTTTAAAGAGTAGTGAAACATTTGTTTGCTGTTTCTAGTAGAGATTGATCTTGTGTAGGGAGTACCACAGTGGGGTTGTTGCTCTTAGTCGGATGAAACAAACATTAGAATTTCATTTTCATAGTGATCATTTTTCCTTCTTTCTATAAGGCAATAAATCCTCGACCTTTGATCCATTGAATCCCTTTATAAGAATACTAGCTGAATTACCCGGTAATACCCGGAAAAGCGGGGGAGGAGGGTTCTTTCCAGTTCCCGTTCCCATTATACTGTTTAATGTCCTATCTCGTTCCTTGCTCAGTTCCCGTTTAAATTACAAATGGATTTACAAATACACAGTGACGTGGGATAAATTTACAAATACTGGCAAGTAATACAGTTGAATCATACAGTTAATTGATTGTAATGGTAAGGTAATATCAAAGTTGAATTGGTGGATGGTTGGAATTATGAGAGGATTGACGATGTGCGACTATGAAACAACTGATTGATGGTTATTATTATCAATTTTGAGGGTCGTTGTGAAATTTTAAAATTATGTCAACATTTTCAAATTTAGCATATTGAAATAACTTTCCACGTTAAAACCGATTTTGCTATTTATTTGTTCCAGAAAAAATGCAGTAAAATGTTACTGTGGTTTAAAGTTTAATGAATTTTACCTGATTAGAAAACAACATTTGGAAGCTGGCAATTTCCGCATGGTAACTGTCTATCATAAAATGAAAGCAAAATCATTAGGAGGAGGAATTTATATTAAACAAACGAAAGCAAAGCATTACGACAACCTAAGTCGTAAAAACGTCTGAAGTTTTAATTAGTTTTAATGAATAAAGTGATGTGAAACGGTCGAAGAGACATAAATAATTTAAAAAGGAAAAAGATCGTCAAGGACATTTTTGTGAAAATTGCACAAATCTGTTCTGATCAAGGGGTCTATTTGCCGAGGAAGTCATGGTCTGACATGAAATGAACAAAAATTTATATAAGACATTCTATTGTAAAAATTGCCCGACAACGACGGGCTATTCATCTAAGGAAGAAAATGAAAGACATTATCTATATGTTTATTATTTCAGTACATTGGTAAAGTTTTTATAAATCTTAATACGATGATTTGAAAACAAATATAAAAACACTTTACCTTTAGTTTCCTATCTGTTGTTGGATATACTGTAAAAGTTTTGACTGAGAATACGATAGTTAATTCATGTATGCGTTAAGTGATAGGTAAACATTGAAGAACAAAGTATTAAAATTCGCTGTTCCCTTCCGTAAACGCATTCTCTCTCTCCCACTCTGTCCCTGTCACTCGTTCCCTCTCCCTCTCTCACTCTCTCACATTCCCTGTCTCTCTGTCTCTTCCCAATTCCTCCCTTTCTCTGATATCAGCTACCCACATTATGCTACCACATTTCTCTCAACCTAACATTCTTTGCATCCTTCTCATTTTATCATATAAAAGTCCAGCCCCTGTAGGAGGCCCATTATCGATTTTTACTGAAATCCAATTAGCCTATAATCGAACGGAATGTTAGTTTAACATGTATCCAAAATTTAGTGAAAATTGGTTCGCTGGAGGCAGCAAGCTGGTAACAGTCAGACACAGAAATTGCCATTTATATATAAAATAGCGTGTGATCTTAGGCGGATTTGGCTGCTATTGCCAGCAGTCCGTGTGACATGTTGTGGATCTCCTATTGTCTTGTCACTGGATGAGGTATTACACGCAGATGCTTGTTTGAATATCGACAAATGTACTCACACAATCCACATAAATATATCACTCGAAAGTGATAAGGTGTTTCTAAGTATGGAATGAGAATGAGGAAAAGCTGATGCACAAAGCTAAGATGTGAGAGAGATATGATCAGAAATTTGGAAAAGCTCTTACATTTATTGTACAAAATACATTTTAATATTAAAAAATTCAACTGAAGAGCACAATCTTCTGAATATACGTCGTACGTGTTCTCAGTAGCTGGAAAAAGAAATGTAAAAGAAAGAATGTTAGGGTTACATGTCTACCGAGAGGAAGAAAAAGAAACAACGTAATACTGACAAGAAATATGATCCCATAACAAATAAGCTGGGATTACAGTACATTATCGACAGGGTCACTTCGCCTCTTCCTCTCTCCCTATAGACAAGCACAATTCATATTTTTAATATCCTTAAGAAAAACATAACATAAAATCCTGGTCTTAAAACTTTGACGCTCAATACCTATACAAACATCACATACATACATACATACATACATACATACATACATACATACATACATACATACATACATACATATATATATATTAATATATATTATATATTATATGTATCTGTGTGTGTGAGAATGTGTATTTGTATAATTGTATGTGTGCGTATACGTGTGTATTCATACATGTGTGTATTATGTACGTATGTGTATGTAGTAGTGTAAGCATTTATGAAATTTGATAATCAATTATAGAAACCCTTTTAACCCTCACAGAAAATTTATCTTTCTTATTCCGTTCACTGGGGAAATGAATCTATTAATACAATTGATGTTACTATGTACTGAAAAAGTTATGAATGTATAATGTATTTATTTCCAGGAATATTTCCTGTCTAGATCTAAACGAAGAATGACAACATACATTTAATATAAATCAATCTTGGAAGTTATTAAAAGAGCACCCAACACATGCTAACCGAAAGATGTAGAATTCCACATTCTAAGAAAAAACAGTATTTAGAGAAATTTAAAAATATAATTATACGCTGTAGAAATTAACAATCTTTTTTATTATCGTCGACTCAAGTAATTAGTCTCAATGCAATTTTGAACATAGTGTCTTTACTAGACATTTAAATGGTCTTTTGTCTTTATGTTTCTGGCAATAAATTATTGTTTTTTTACTGCTTTTAACTGTTCTTTTTAATTTTATATATTCCTTTACATTTTAAATGAAAGAATTAATTGATTAAGCATTGACAATCGCTTAATAACAGATCTTGAAAGGAAAAACAAAATTTATATCCATAATTGCAAATGTTAACATCATATGATCTTGTTTCAGTTTTTCTACGAGAGAAAACATAGAGAACAAAACGTTGCACTTCGAACCGATTGATCCCGAGTTCATATTGTCTGCATACCTTTCATAGTGCATTTCTGCAAGGTACTTATTTGTGAAAGTTATATTTGGGGATAATCACTTTGCCAATAAACACACCCACTGTTTATTTGATTTTCATTTTAGCATTACTAGTGAGTGAGAGAGCAATGCATGCTATCAAAATGACACTGGGGTACAAATGCACGAAGCCCAATATACCCATCATGACTACCTATCTGATAAGGGTACACAAAGCACATGTGTCAAAACCATATGTCCGCGACATGGTGATCTTATATTAAGATAAATAGCACATGACCTAACAGGTGGGGCCCAGTTCGAATTTTCTTCAGGTCGAGTAACCCAACCTGCTCAAAAGGTTTGTTTAATAATGATGAATGGAATACCATGTTTCCAGAGGTGAGTTATTCAAACCCCAAAGAATTCCTCTCAACATATGTTGTGAAGCTCCGCCACTACTCCTGCTCGTGATCAGAGATGCACATATCTTCAGCTACCAAGGAACATGTTCAACTGTTTAAGGTCAAATAAATTACAAGCAAATTTGTGGTATTGAGCAGAATAATTGCTATTATTACTAGTAGTAGTATTACAGAAGTTAAGAGCCTATCCACACATAGAGCTTACATAACACTAGAAAGTAGAATGAACCTCAACAGAAAACGCCAATGGAATGGTAACACTCGCAACCCATGTTGCAACTGAGACTGAATAGGGCCAAGCAAACACATAAATACTTGTGCAAGACTAAAAATATATTCAACTGAAAGTCCTCCGGTAACTTAATATATTTATTAATATACATATATTAATAAATATCTATCTATCTATATATATATATATAAAAATGAGAATGTTTGTCTGTGTGTGTGTGTGTGTGTGTGTGTGTGTGTGTGTGTGTGTGTGTCTGTGTGATTCCTAAAACTCGAGAACTACACAACCAATTTCATTCAAATTTTACACATGCCTTACTTCTTGCATAGTTCAAGCCCACAGCAACATCATATCTCCTCCACTATTTCAGTATTACGTGTCAAAAGTGAAACAAAAACACTCATGTCAAATACTTTCACTTTAAAAATGAAACTATTCCACTAACTGAAACAATCACATTTCGATACTGTAATGACAGATACTTTCACTTTAATGGTTTCATTTTCATACTGAATCTACTACAGTGAAAATATGCTCTCACATATATACAGGCATACATGCATATATACATACATACATGCATATATATATATATATATATATATATCTATATGCACAAATGTATCCATATACATGTATATATATATAGATGTATATATATATATATATATATATATATATATATATATATATATATATATATATATATATATATATATATATATATAGAGAGAGAGAGAGAGAGAGAGAGAGAGAGAGATGTATATGTATACATGTATACATATAGATATATATGCACACGTATATGTATGTATATATATATATATATATATATATATATATATATATATATAGATAGATAGATAGATAGATAGATAGATAGATATAGATATAGATATAGATATACATCTATATGCATTCATATATATGTATACATATGTGTAGATGTATATATATAGATGTACATGTAATATGTACACATATATACACATATATACATGCATACAGATATCTATACATATATACACCCATACACACACACATACACATGCACACAAACACACACATTAGTTACTTGTTTTTTTTATCCAAAACTACGTCAAAAGTACTGAATGGATCTTTATGAAATTTGGAAATTATATTCTATGCATAACGGCCATAACCCCCATGAAAATTCATATATTTTTGATGTTGATGAAATTTTTACCATACATATTACACACAAATAAAGTAATATTTCTAAAACTTCTTCTTAGAAGTTACAAAGACCCCTTCATGGGGACTTCACACCCACAATTTAGTCATTTTTCCTAAGCAAAGACGAATACAGTTGTACTATCGGAACCTATAGGGTCACCCGAACATAACAGATGAGCATTATTTGTAATTCAACGGTACAACAGTGTAAGACTATCCTTTCAGATATACTAACATTGTGATTTCTGCAATGTGGTGCATAAATTGTCAAGTAAATGAGACGCATCTTTGCCGCCACTGATTCACTTGCAAAGTGTTGATTAAAATCATTTTGTCGCAGACCTCATTTGAGTCTTTTTATTATCACTGGGACACACATAGTCCCCAGTTGGTAACATTGATTTCAAGCCCTTCCCAGACGAGTGACTGGTTGTTCTAATACATTTATTGATTGTAAATTTTTTTTGCACAGTTACCTATCGGTATAGTGGTCATTTGCAAACTCCAGAAGCGACACTTTAATTTCCCTTTACTCCAAACGTCACACGTTGTTATTTCATTTGGGTCATGCCCTTCCAATTGCTATAGATCCGTAATGCATCTCACAGCTGTGCCTGTCACCTGTATGGTGAGGAATCCTACATTGGGGAGTAGTAACGACTAGGCTAGGTTAGCTGACTGATTATCGTGATCATTCGTCTTTTGGTTTCCTGTAGCTTTGCTCTCTTTTACAAACCCAGTGAACATACATATATTTCCTATTTCAAAGAAATTCAAACAATACATATTACACCCAAGTTGGTGTAATATGTAACAATTCTCTTAATATTTTGGAGCTTTTATAATAAAGCATATGTGTGTCTATCTGTATATGTATATATATATATATATATATATATATATATATATATCTACAGAGTGCGATGGGTAAATCGTCACCATTTTATATTTTTAATGCTGTGCATGTGCATTGCTGTTGTATTTGATTTTATCGACTACACTGTAGTCTGGTTTGGTTCAGACTCCCAGACGGAGAAGAACTGGAGCGAGGTAGTGAACAAGATGGAGGCCATAGTTCGGAAGTGGTCCGAAAGGTTTCTGTCCTTGAAGGGTAGAGTGGAGGTGGTGCAGGTGTTTATAGCATCGGTAATCACCTACCGCCTGTCCGTGGTGCCTTGCCCCGATTTTTGGCTAAACAAGCTGGTACGACTCCTCTTCCGCTTTTTGTGGAGTGGGGGAAAGCCACTTGTGAGGCGCTCCGTGTGCTGCCAGGAACCGCTAAAGGGTGGTTTGGGGATGCTCTGGCTAATGATGCGCAGACATGCGTTGAGGCTGAGACATCTCTGGTGCCACCTGGAGGGTGATAAGTTGTGGAGTCCGTTGGCGGAGGAGTTCTTACCGCGACTGGCCTCGCTGGAAAGATTTAAACCCGGTCTCATTAGAAGACGTAATTTGACTTTATGGCAGAAGGAGTGCCGTCAGGCACTCTGGCTTATTCACGCGACGGGCAAGGCTGGCTGCGGGAATACCACCTCGGTATTCTACAGAGGGCTAGGGGAAAAACGATGACGTCCTAGGAGAGGCTCTGGGGTTCGACGAGAACCAACTTACCAACCTGTTTCGTAGAACCTTCAAGTCGGAGTACTTGGATAATTTCCAAAAATCTCTGACTTGGCAGTGCTACAAGAATGCTCTACCTGTTCGCGAAAAGTTATCCAGGCACGGTTTAGCAGTGCCACCGACATGTCCAAGATGCGAGCAGGACAGTGAAACTGTCCTACACGCTTTTGTACATTGTCGGCAGCTCTCCAGCTTGATAATTTATGTAGAACACGTGTTGTTGCATCTGGGACGAGTACAGCTGTCGGCTGAGTCTATGATAAAGATGATACCGCCAACTGGACTCTCAAAGGAAGGTGAGGCTTGCTTTTTCTGTACGGTAGCAGTGTTGAAAGAGTGCATATGGAGGACAAGAATGGAAGGTTTGGTGACAGGGTACTACATGCCCGGCCCTGGATTGCTGATTTACTTCAAATACCATCTGAAGAGTAAGATAGGGATGGAAAAGAGAACCCTGTCAGCTAGAGTATTTGAACAGAGATGGAAGGAAGTGGTGAAAAAGGTGGGTGTGAGTCACCCAAACTAGTCATCGAGAAAATAAAAGGCGAGCTACTGGGCCTTATAGGCTGCCGGGTTGAGAAACCCAATCGTTTTATTTTATAATATATATACATGTGTGTAGGTGTGTGTGTGTGTATATATGTGTGTGGATATGTATGTATATATGTGTGTATGTATATATATATATATATATATATATATATATATATATGTGTGTGTGTGTGTGTGTGTGTGTGTGTGTGTGAGTGTGTGTGTAGGCATAGGATTGTCGGTATATTTAAAAGGAAAAAAAAAAGTCAATGAACATACAGATTTTAAATTTTATATAAAGACAATCGTAAATTTAAAAAAAAAAGATCATAGAACTCACACATTTTGTTTATTTGTTTGTCCTGTATTGTAACCATCTATGTATGCGATCCGTTGTGATCATAATAAAAATTTATCAGCTAGCCCGCCATGCTACTTCAGGCTGATGACGAGCAAAGACTCAGAAACATGTCCCTGAATGCAGGCTGGGCTGGTTGGAGGAGTTTGTCTCCCCTTTGTATGGATAAGGGCACAGAAAGCGTGTCAAGGCCTAATAGGAAGCGGTCTGGCTTCCTAGGGCTAAACAGCAGTAGTGTATTCCCTTATTGGGACTGTCACGTTAAGTTGGCAGTATACAACTACTTTATCGTACCACTACTGCTTAAATCTCACTGAGAGATTTAGAAATTCGTTATTTCTAATACATATATATATATATATATATATATATATATATATATATATATAGACTACTATAAAAAAAAGCACATTTTTACCGAATGCGAGGAAATGCAACTCTCAAAGCCAACCCCTTAAAAGCGGACTAAATTATAGATCATGATTTCGTAGTTATTGTAGTATTATACAACTTCTACTCGTCAGTATAATATGGTCAAGAAAAATAGAAATATATATTTCGGGAATAAATGGTGGATTTTTTTCCCTTATGAGGTTTTTTCACGCTAGCTACTTGATAAATTCGTGTAAAAGAATTCATCCTATTATTGAATTTAAATATATATATATATATATATATATATATATATATATATATATATATATATATATATATATATATATATATATATATATTCAATTTTAGGGAATGGAGTAGGTAAAATCCAGACTACATATGTTTCCTAGCTAGTCGAACCTCGGAAGTAGTAATTACTCAACGAGGGGTACTCCGCTAGTTACTCATCAGGCCGAAGATACATTTCCCTAAATTTGCATTATTATTCACATACTCACCAACCCTTGTAGCTAACCATGAAATATAAAATAACTTTTTTCAGATTATCGAACTTCGATATGGGCAAAATTTACAACCGTTAACGTCAATAAACCTTTATTGCTACTGAAAGTTGTTTTTTTATACATTTACTGACTGCTTGAGGCTTACTAACTTCCTACATCTGGATCCTTGAGTCTGACCTTTATATAAATCTCAGTTCATCCCATAAGTAATGTCCGATAAAAAGTATTCCGACCGTTATAGCTTGGCAGCATTGCCACAACGAAGTTAGGATAATGTCGGACTGCCTTGAAAACACCACTGACGGTTTAATGTTGATTGAATAGATCTCCCCACCAAGTATTCGGTTGTTTCTGGTAGCTTTTCTTTTAAGAACCCCGGAATGATAAAAGACAAAATAGATTTTAGTGAAGTTCGAATTCAGAACATCAAAATATGGAACAATTCCTACTAAGAGTTTTATCCGATGCTGGAATATTCCTGTCATGAAATGCCCCAGTATTAAGCGCCATCTCATGAAATCTATTGGTAAATAACAGTAGTAGCTTTGCAAATAAATAAAGTTTTACACCAGAATTTTTCACTGCTTTTATGTGTAGAAATATCGATCAAAATATTGAAACAATCAAAAGCAACCAAACTAAAGAAAAATTGTGTACATATGATGTTTTAAAAGGATATTTTTATGTTATTCAGTCAAGAAAGAACCAGCAAAAAATTTCTGAAGATGACTCTGTTAAAATTACCCACAGATATTACAATTTTTCTTTTCAGTAATATTTTGGAAGACTGGTAGACAATTGTTAAATGTTTGTGTGTATTTTTTATGTATTTTTAATCAATTCTCTGTACAATATAAAGAATAGGTAATGGGGAGGTTAAAACAATTCTTTTGTTTAGAAATAGTAAGCTCCAAGGCATTGAAATCAATTGTAAACTAAAAATTATGCATACACACCGGATACAGAAGAATAATTAGAAATATCAACTATTCACAGAAGCTGCTCGGTTTTGAAAGAAAGTTAATGAAATTCTGAGAAAAACACTTCCAGAAAAATACCCATTGCTTTAAACATTTCTTGGAACAAATCAATAAGTTTCCATTTTACATGAAGAAAGTTTCAGATTTCCTTATCAAAGACTGAATAAAATAATGTTTATCAGTTTTCAAAGTACTGATTAATACTGTGCTTTTAAATACTTCACCTACTCAATAGCTTATTTCCCTATCTCTATACTTCATTCGACAGTCTATTGGCTTAAAATTCCTTTTTCTTTGACGTAATTCTCTCTTATTTCACTGTGTAATTTATCACCCCCACATCACAATACATTCATTGGCTTAGTGGTTAGGATGTCCGGCTCACGTTCGTAAAGTCGTGAGTTAGATTTCTCTTGATCAAGATACTTGCTCCTGTCCAATCAGTTGGCAAAGATAAGTAGTAATTGCATTTAAAAGGTTCAGTCTTGTTACATTCTGGTTTACACTGAATCTCTGAGAACTACATTAAGGTATGCGTGTTTGTGGAGTGTTGAGCTACATGCAAGACAATTTCACTAGTGGGCTGCTGGGATCAACTGGAACCCTCATCGTCGTAACCGACAGAGTTCCGGGTACTCAGGTAAGTGAATACTAAGTTAGAATAACAAAACTTCAGTAAATGCTGCACGTTGCAGTACCCTGATTTTTACTGAATAACATCTAAATAAACATTACTAAATAGTACCAGTTGAGGAATATTCTACTCTGTTGCATACTATTCGAAGTCATACTGGGAGAGTAAGTGGAGGAGAAATAACCTCGGCTTTAGAAATATATTCATTAATGTAAAGGGGTTCTTCTCTTCGGCAATATCTTTTTTTGTCTTCTAGTTGTTTCAATCATTTGATTGCGGTCATGCTGGAGCACTGCCTCGAAGAGTTTTAGTCGAAGAAATCACCCACCATGATTTATTTTAAGCCTGGTCTGTTTTGCCGAACCGTAAAGTTATAGGGACGTAAACACACCAACACCGGTTGTCAAGCACCTATAGAGGAACAAACAACGATACAAAGACACATGCACACATATATATACACATAAGACGAGCTTCTTTCAGTTTCCGTCTGCCAAATCAATTCACAAGGCTTTGCTCGGCCCGAGGCTATAGTAGAATGCCCTCGCCCAAGATGCCACGCAGTGGGACTGAACAAAGACCCACCTAAAAGTTTGATGCCAGCGTCCGGATCCCGAAGCCGGGATCGAACCAGGCATCTTGAGATCTTAAGTCTAACATTCTCCCAATTGAACTATTATTTTTAAAATCTCACGCACAAACACTGCCTAAAATAATCTTAACATAGTTTATAAGCTGAAGTGATGCCTGTATTACGTCTAATTAAATGAACGGTTATGACATATTTCTAGATTGTTCTTTTATGTATTTCAAATAGTTCTGTCAGGCTTTCTATTAGTACACCCTGAACCATTTTAAATACATTGCTTTCGTAAGAAGGGGATTTACGCATTCAGTTTGTAGTTATTAGTTTCCAATAAATTGACGTTTTAGTAACACTGTCAAAAAGAAAGTAGTTGATGTGGAGACAAATGAAAGGTTAGGAACAAAAAATGATTCAGTGAGTGCTAATTCGAATCAATAAAACAATATTACCAATTATACCACGAAGAACGGTGGGGAAATGATTATGATTTCTTGATGATGTTTTTGTTGTTGATAAAATGATTAATATTGATTATGATTAATATTGATTATGATTAATGGCGCAGTTCCAAGACAATAACGTCCTTGTTACTGATCACCAAAAATTAATAAAGAAAAACAAATAGTTATGAAAATATAATTATATAATATGAGATCTGTCAGAAAGTATTTTTCATCTTAATCTATCAATAAAAGGGAAGTAATTATTACTAAATAAGTATTTTTCCTTTTGTTTCCATATTTTCTTGATTTTGTTTCCATATTTTCTTGATTTTGTTTTACTTTTACCTTAATTTTAATGTATTTAATTAATGTAAAGCATTTGTTGTTATGCATGATGAATTAGACGAAACGTTTAAATCATTAGTACGTAGAGTATGTTTGAAGTTGCTTTTAAATCTCTTTATGATATATCTAATAACATGGATATCCCATTCTGCCTGACATCATTATTGAATCCCGTGCTTAGCAAGATATTTTCATTTGTGTTCACATGCAAGTATATTCCCTACTCACATCGACAATGTTTCACAGATGATAAAGATCGATGAAACGAAGTTGGATGTAATGAGTTGCCCAGTCGACGTTCAGCTCTGATTATGGTTTTTGGAGCTCGTTATATTAGAACTAGTTTTCCTGCTGAGAAAAATGGTGCTATTTCTATTATTTTCTTAAATGAATTTTTCCCTTTATGTCAGAAGTTTCGATTTCACATCGATTTTCTTCTGGATTGTGTTTATAAGAAAGAACTGATGCAGAAAATGTTTCGTAGAATATTTTATTAATACATGGCTGCCGGGGTTTTATGGGCATTAATTCTTCAATGCTCTGACTGGCTTGGAGTTACTGGTACAATAAATAGGAAGGTCATACATTCCATCACCGAAGTGAAACCACTAGATGTTTTGGATAAAAAGGACAAACAAGTAGTTTGCTGCAACTGGGATGCAAGTTGGGATTTGATCGTCGACGGCTGAATCAACTGTTCGAGGGAGCCAGATACTCAAATACTCAAAACCACTGCAACCCGGGTTTCGTTAATGATGACGCAGCCCTGAGAAGTATTTCGGAACTAAGTTTCCTACGAAAAGTTCTTTAAAACAAATATTTTCAGTTTCGATAAAAATTTATTTCCACTTTCTATATATTCTTTTATTCCATATATTGTTTCTTTCCTTCTTTCTTTCTTTCTTTCTTTCTTTCTTTCTTTCTTTCTTTCTTTCTTTCTTTCTTTCGCTAGCTCTTCCTTCCTTCCTTCCTTCCTTAATTCCTTCCTTCCTATCTATATTTTAGTATCAAAGCTTCTTATTTTGTTTTTATCACACTGTTGAAATGTTAGAAATAAAATGTGTTCGGTAGTCAGCGCATAGGTGTTGTCTTTATTGATGTTTACATCGGCATGTGATTTGCTGCAAAGGACTTCTTTAGATTTTACAAATTTAACACACACACTCTCTCTCTCTCTCTCTCTCTCTCTCATACACACATACACACGCACATGCGGCGCGCGCGCACACACACACACACACACACACACACACACTCGCATCAGACGTGGAAGAGAGCCCTTGTACCAGTTTTTCTGACTGATGCCTATAGAAGCGAAGACGACACAGAGAATGAATTCTTCAATCATGTGGAGGCCATCTTTCACACCGAAGTTAAAATAGTGACAGGCACATGCAATAGAGATATCCAGGAAATTTGTTTTCCTGAAAGCAGTATATGTGACCTGTGTCTTACTAGAAGCAGATAGTCAAGAGAAGAAACGACTGAATTGATCGTTTATGATATTTGATATTTTCTACTTTTGATTTTAGATTATATGAAATTATAGGAAGTAAGTGTAGATCTAGAAAATGTATGCTGCAAAGTTTGAAACTGTGGACTTGTTAGTGTACTAAATATACTGTGAGGAGTGTGGTCGATAGTAACACTTCGAAAATAAAAAAAAACTAACTCTGCTCGTTTGAAGTAAGATTTTAGGTAGTAAAGAAAAAAAAAGCACAAACCCACATATACATGCACACACGTCTGAAAAAATATCTTTAAACACAGTTTTGTATCTCTTTCAGTTCACCTTATGTGTCAACTTAACACTTTCTGCACATTTTAATTTGGGCCTGTATTAATCCTGCTTTTAAACTGGTCGAAAGAACTGTTGACGTAGAAGTATTCACCGCACAAACAAAATCTCTCAAAATATCAATATTTTAAAATTTATTTTGGAGGAAGCTGGCTGATATGATTTTGGCTTCAGTTGTATCAACTTTCAAACAATCGTCTTTCAAAGCATTGTTGAGCTTTTGAGTCTCAATTTGGAGGTTAACGGAAGGGAGAGTGACGTCATGACTCTATCGTTGACTGTAGTAATCATAGCTGAGAATATATTGCATATAGTATTACGAAATGATATGTCAGACACGCAGTGACCGACAACAGTGTGTTATAATCGAGTCTATTGCGTGATTTCTGACAATATGTGCCTAGGTTGCGAATAAAAGTGTAAGCGGGCCGTGGCCGTTTGCGTGGTGATCGCGTTCTATTGGTTGATTTTCAATCATCATCAACCAATGACCGATAGTTTGGCATGCAACTGTCTTCGAGCGTGCTTGTTCTGCTTGACGTATCGAAGTGGAAGAGGAACCTAATGGGTGTACGTCTGTGTTTGTTAGTGTGTGTGTGCGTGTTTGTTCTTGTGTGTGTCTGCGTGCTTGTTCTTGTGTGTGTGCGCGCGTGCGAGTTCTGTTTTATGTAATTATGTGTGCAGAAGAAGCTACTGCGTGTACGTGTGTGTGTGTGTGTGTGTGTGTGTGTGTGTGTGTGTTTGTGAGCGTATTCTATTTACGTGTGTGGAATGTAAATATAACAAAAATATGTTGCATTTTAAACTTGAGAAAAGCCTAGCATATTTGTTTCTACCTGCTTCATTTATGATTGTAAAATCCATAAATTTTCAAGAACAAAACGCTATAAATGTCGAAAAAGCCGTATTAGTTATAATAGTTCATGTATTTTTTTAACCACCAAAGAGCCGAAATATTTTCACATGACTCAAAGAGCTGAAATCAAAGGGCCGAAATATTGCAACATGCATCAAAGAGCCGAAATATTGCAACATGGACAAAAGGAAGAAATGTAAATTAATACTTACTATTGATTAAAGGAAATGCGAAAGAAAAATATAAATGACATTGATTTCAATTAATTTTAAAGCTAAATTAAACAAGATCTCTGAGACAATACAAGAACATATTCACACACACACACACACAGTCACTCGCACAAGAACAAGCATGCACATGCATACACACACACACACACACACACAAGAACAAGCACGCACGCACACACTCACACACACACAGACGTATACCCGTTAGCTGCTACACGGTACATATATAAAATATTACAAGCGTTGCCTTAAAAAATTACGAAACTAGAATTGAAAAATATGCACGCTCAAAAGGGTTACAGAATGTTATAATAAACCTTAGAAAGTATGGAACTAGCATCATTGCTCAAAAATATTGGACTCTATGTGTTCGACTAGACTCTTTAGGACAATGCTCTAGCATGACAGCAGACTAATGAGCAAAACAAATAAACATAAAAGAAATGAAATAATGCGTGCATTACATATTATATATAATACATGAGTTGGTTGGACAAAGAGTTTACTTACAATTTTCATTCATATATTGTATGCTGTTATCATTAGGTTTTCATGGGAAGAATTGTCTTTAGATAGATCTGTAAAACAAATATATTAGGTATTAGCAAAAATAAATAAATGACTGAAAACATTGTAACTAGATCTACATGCAATGTATTATTTATATAACTACTTAGATCATCATGTTTGTTCTCCTTTAAATTTTGTTCTTTTCCGAAGCACAGCATTGCTATATTTCAGTTATATACGTTGAAGAGTCTTTCTAATGTCTTCTCTCTATTTCATTTCAGAAATATGATCAAATTGACTTTGTTTGCATCATATCTTATATTTGTTTTCTACCAATTAACTTTATTTCAAAGAATTAAATTCGTTGATTGTTTTTGAATGCAATTATAGATACTAAAATAACGCACAATTTCTCAAAGTAATCTGAGAATTA
Source organism: Octopus bimaculoides (assembly GCF_046866305.1). Lineage (NCBI taxonomy): Eukaryota > Metazoa > Mollusca > Cephalopoda > Octopoda > Octopodidae > Octopus > Octopus bimaculoides. Next base: position 35,129,967 of record NC_142939.1, read on the forward strand.
CAATTACTAGTTCAGTGTATTTCTGTGAATATACTGCGCGGCTCTACTGGTGGAATCAACATTTCCCCATTCACTCTTCCAGCGATACAAGAGTGGAATTTTGTAGCAATGTGTTAAAATTACCAATCTCTTCCTTCACAGATGTTTTAAATGAATTGCTCCCTAGATGCATTGCTGTGCATTTTATAATTTTCATGTAGTATTCATTAAACGTTCATTGTTGCATCTGGTGATACACCTTTGGTCGTCTTCATTGTAAATATGTCTTTGTTATAAACAGATCAAATACTAGTGTGTTCATTAATAATAAGTGAGTTCGTTAAATTACCAGTCTCTCTCTCTTTCTTTCTCTATCTTTATGTTTCCTCTCTTCCTACTTGGCTGATCAGTCGATTTCATTTGTGATCAATATTCAGTAAATAATGCCCTAAACGATAAAGAGATATAGGATATAGTGTAACAACGTTGTCTAGATTCATAGTATCGATCCCTAGTAAGATACAATTATCGTTCAAAAATAGCATACGTTTTGATAATGGAATGTGGTAATGAGGGTTTAAACAATCATATCAATCTCAGGGCTTATCGAAGTTTCTTATTGATGTAATCAAACCATATTTGTTGAGTCACTATATAACGAGATATAAAGGGTTATAAGAAAACAATAACACCGATGTAATGTAAACAGACACATTACACATATGCAACACCCATTCATGCACAAACATTTTAACTAATTGAAGGACCGAAACAAGAACATGAATAATTTAACTGTCTGCAGAACTATTCTGGATGAAACTCTGAATTTCTGTAATTTTGGTTTTAGCAGATAGAATATTTCTGAATCTTTAAGAGGCCCATTTTAATTTGAAGTATGCCATAACAAGCAGCATGGTGAATGGAAAATAATCCGATGATTGGCGAGAGTGGTTCTTGCGTTAATCCGATGGTAATATGGAGCGAAAGAGATTGCTCTCATGGGGTTAAAATTTAAACAATAAAATGAAGATTAAGAATTGAATATCAAAGAGAGAGATTGCACAGCGTATAGGTAAATAAATAAATATATTAGATGCACACTCTCTTACAGTTGCATGCTGTTTTATATTCATCCACGCAGTCAGTCTGCATCTCTCAGTACATGTATATAGATAATTACGTGTACGAAGTAGGCGGGTATGTCTCTCATACACGTATTATGTATAAATTTAACAGGTTTCGTACTGTTTCCAGCTACTAAATTCCACTTAACAAGATATTAATCATGCGTAATGGAATGCTATATTTAGCTAACAATTTTGTATTTAGGATCATTTTTCGGTTTTTAAGAATTTTACTTTTAGCTACTAAGGTGAACATATTACCGAAAGTACTTTGAATGTGTGAAGTCGCATAGACATTTCGTGAACTTTATAGTTTAATATAAAACCAATTATATTCTTTATTATCCAAAGCCAAAATACTAAAAGATTCGTTATTGTAAAGTTTAATAATTTCGAATCTTATACATATAATGTTACTGCATAGTAATTAATAATATTGTTTCTGTAAATTCTGTAATATATTTTGTTAAATATTTATTTTTCAGCGTAGGTTAAATGTGCATTGATGTCCAGTGTTTCGTCAAATTTTATAATATTGAATTTTAAACTTGTTTAGCTCATCGCTTATCGTGATCGACAGGCATATAGACTTAATGCATGGAAACTGTAGCATTCCCCAAACGGATAGCTTTAATTATTGATACATATGTTTCTGGATTACATTAGTAAAAAAAAAAAAAAAAAAAAAAAAAGGACTCTTAAATTCTGAGTTGGAAAACAAAGATAATTTAAGAAACATAATACATAAGCATATGTTTCTTTAACAGTTTATACCGTTATAAAAGACTCGTTTTGCAAATTAGATCAGCATTGAAGAATTGCCACGGAAGAATTTGCTACCGTTATAGAAATCGGTCATCCGAAACAGCAAAATCGTCTCAGATATGATGAGAATTAAAAAGTACTGAATGTCTATCTATCGTTGAGAAAATTGGTCTCTTTAAATTATTTCCGATGCTGGTTAAATCTTTGGAAACTCGGAAATCATGCAGGTGACACAAATTGCAAACCTATAGTCTCTGATATGAAAACATGCCAAATAATGATATGCTAAATAACACAATCAGTAAATCAACTAGAAATTTCGCTTGCGTTATTTAAATACGCCATTTACCTTCTGGGTCTAGATCCTGCTGCGTTCTCTTACCATTCTTATCAAAGTCGATAAATTAATACGTGCTAAATAATTTAGTCTATTCAATATTCTGCCCTACCACAATATGATTTCCTTTCGGCAAAATTATAAAAAGAAAGTAAAGAAAGGATTGATTAATTACGGCAAATTGGGGAGGCAGGTGAACCGAATAAGAAGTTTGGAAGGTGGGTTGGTGTAGAGGTGCATTATAGTGGCAGAATCAAAATAAATATCGATAGAAGCAGCTTTATATTTAGCAGGACTATGTATCGCCAATTTGGTTAAGCGGTGTCAAGTAGGAGTTTGAAAAACCAACAGAGATACTCTTGGAAGAAAATCAGAAGGCTTGATATATATTTAGATATTTAGGAGGTGAGAAATCTCAAAAGCAAAGCAATACAACATATTCTTCGCTTTGCTGAGAAGAGCGAAGTTTGCTGCAATAACCCAAATATTTTTTCTTCATTAATATATCTGGTTTCCAACTGAACAACACACTCTTTTCAGCAACTAATATATTGAATTCAAATTTTGGCACAAAGCCAACCAGTTCGGGATTGGGGAATAAATCGACTACATAAACCCCAGTTCTCAACTAATACTTATTTTATCGATCCCAAAAGGATGAAAGATAAAGTTGACGTCGGCGAAATTTGAACTCAGAACGTAAAAACGGATGAAATGCCGCCAAGCATTACGCCTGGTGTGTTAACATTTCTGTCTGATCGCCGCTTCAGTTCAGCAACTAATATATTAACAAGAAATAATTCTGTCAGAACAATCAATTCAAAATCGGTATTAGCTTCGTTCGAATTAATAAATTTTAGCTATCACAGTCTCAAACTATCTCTTAGATTTAAAATCTAATTATAGTAACAAAGTAATCACAAATCGTATCCACGAACTGCTTGGTGAATCATTTTATAACAGAAATATTTTCTGCAGTTTACGTGATTCATATAAAAGGCACATGTTGAAGCAGCCAGGGCAGCAGGTCGTTTACGGGTGGCATAATGCAGCTGATCGATTTCAATGAAAATTATTAATTTATCGTTAATATAAATCCTTAAAACTATTCTTTTCTTTTAATGTATACCTCATCACATATAATGAACATATGTTAATCAGAGCACATGCAATGTTAGGTTGAAAGTTATCATTATTGGATGTAAAACAACTCTTGACTTGACATTTGTGCAACTGGTAAGATCTAAAACCGAAAAATTAAAAAAACAAAAATCTAAGATATTAAGACAATAATACTGCATGAAATCCTTTTCATTCAGCTACGTTAATATCATCATTGCTGTTTTGTTTATACAAGACTAACAGTTAATCCAAACACGGGTTTTGAGGTCAAACTACAACGTATTTAGCGCAAAATATTTCAAAACAAATTAAGTAAAAACAGCAAATGTTTCACACGTTGGCCAGTTTACGTGTTGTCAAATATAATCCAGCTGATCTTTTGTCTTCCATTCGACTTTATGTAGAAATTGATAATTTCTCTTACATGCTCGAATATATCTCTCGTCATTAATCCATTCTATTAAAGTGACATTTGAATTGAAGTGCAAATTCCATGCATGCTATACTATATAAACTAAGATACTATTTCATTTCTTGTTGAAACCGATTTCAGTTTTCCATTCGGATTGATGTCAGGAACAAAACAAATTTCTGACTTAATTGCTTATGCTTCAGCAACCAGCATGCCTAGTTGAAACCTTTCCATTATCTAAGAATTTAATCCACGTAGTATTGTATAATTCTGGAATATTCGAGAGTAATGGCTTTGATGTTGACCAACAAATCTGATTAAATTCTATTAATTTCTTTAATTACGCTGGCAAATATATTGCAGTGCTCGGAGGAATACCTTCTCAGTCTCGTTTAAAGTCTAATATTGTAATTATATTGATGCAAGTGAATGAGGAAAATAAGCATAGATTAATATTAAAGAACCAATTAGTAAAATAAGTGTAGAGAACAAACTATTAATTCACTATTCCCGATAATGTTCATGTCTTGCTTGACTACAGATCCCAATAACGTAGGAGGCAAAAGAAGTTAGTTAAATTTTCATTTTGTAGAGCATTCTTTGACTTTCATTGCTCATACTAATCTGTATATGAAAAGTGATAATTAACAGCCAACAAAGACGCACCAATGAAGGAACCGCCATGCAAGCGCTCAAAACTCCTGATAATGGGTATTAATTTTTCTCAGATTCACACTATTGTGTCGAAATGTAATACCAGATATACAATATGACAAAGTGTTCACGACTGGAATACCTCCGAACATAGTTTTGCACGATAAACCCAAATCTGAAGTAATTAAATAAATTTTATTCATCATTTTTTCTCAAGCATTCGAAATATTTTCTTGTGTATTTTTATCAAATAAACCGTACTCATGCGTACGTACACAGATACACACACTACACACACATGAATACAACACATACACACATACACACACACTCACTTGCATTCCACACATAATCACAAAAAGCACACTCACGTAAACATTTGTCATTAGGACCTCTCTAATTATATAATGCAAACTACGAGTTCATGTTCAAGACATACACACTTCACGTCTGGCTGTACAGCCTTTTTGTTTGTTCATTTCACCGTTTCGTTTTCCTGTCTTGTTTTCCGTCCGCCACTACCCTCCACGAAAACAATTTAATTTGTGTTCGTGGGAAGAACCATTTTAACGATGCGTACTGCTTTAATTCTTCGAAACGCCAGAGTTTTAATGGTGGCAGCTGATGAAGGGGATGTTTCTATGTGGCCTGCTTGTTTGTTGCACCTTGTTGACCATTTTGTCCTTGTTCTTTTGCCACGTCATGTACCTAGTTATGTATCTATATGTACATGTAGATGAACGTATATACATACATGTACATATATATGCATATACTCATATATTGTTTATATATATATATATATATATATATATATATAGTACGGAGATGTACTTGCATAGCAAGTGACCTGATCTGAGATCGTGTGCTGAAACAAAAACAATTGCAGCGTGGGACGTGTTTATAGGCCATTTAAAAACACACAAAACCGTTAGATTCACTTCAACATTCAAATTAAATTTGTCTAAATATTTTCGTCGCTTTGAGACCGCAACCTGTTCACTGACAGAATTTGAATGTTGAAGTGAATCTAACGGTTTTGTGTGTTTTTAAATGGCTTATAAACACCTTCCACGCTGCAATTGTGTGTGTGTGTGTGTGTGTGTGTGTGTGTGTGTGTATTTATACGTATATATATATATCCTTTCTTTACAGTAACCTTCCATTGGGTACACGTTACGAAGTAAGAATATGTAATTTGATTAATGCTATCGCATTTTCAGAGTAGACAGATTTCAAATTTGAATATCCTATTACGTAATGATACTACACTTTAATGCAACGTTGATCTGGAATAAAAGTTTAGAATTACAAATTTCTGTGAATGGAACTCTAATTAGTACACTCTGCAGTTTACTTAAATGAAAATCTATTCAGTTCTTCAAATACGACGAAACTTGCTCAGATATTCACCCTGCTTCGTTCATTTACTAAAGGATATTTTCGTGCCAAGCCATCATTATTCAAAGCCAATATCCTATTCTGTCGTTAATTAGGCGATAACATGTTGCCGCATTTTATTGTAGAATTGGTCTTCTCTACAATATCAAAGTAAAACGGGCAAAAACGAGATTCAAAAATAAAATCAAAGGCAGAACCATAATCAGAATAACAGCCATAACGACAACTACAACGATGCTAGTATGGCGGCGGAAGCTAACAGAAAACGTTATCACGTCTAAATGTACCTAATCTACATTATCTTTCATTCGATTGATCGATTTTGTACTTTACGTTCAATCTAGACGATGTTGTTAAATGATTTCCTTTACACATGCAATCGAGATATTAAGTGATATAGCCACGAACAGCTTGCAATAAGAGAAATAACCGTGGCAGCACCAGTAACATCAGCAATGGAAGGTAGACAAGACTACGCTAAGATTACGTCAATCTATTTTTATGAATTTGTTCTATGTCAAAATATTTTCGAAGTGTTTTACAAAAGCAAGTGTTTACGTGTCCAATAGTTGAAATTAATTGTGTGGGAGAATAGAATATGTTCTGGCAATTTTCTAGTAATATTTGTAGTTATATCCGTTTGATATTTGGAACAGAAACAGTGACTAACGCTTCTTGAAATACACATTTCTCAGTGGGTAGTAATAATACATTATTGTAATTTAAGCATTTTATAATTTAACATCTCAAGCATCTTGGAGTTTCTCTTAAAACAGAAGGTGGAGCTGTTACATGAAATTTCCATGAAAGAAATTCTAAAATGTTTTGACTTTACTATTTGTCCAGCAAAGCGACAGTGGGAATGCTCTAAAACGAAAGTAGGAGAGATATGATTCATCACTTGTAACAATATATATGAACGTACTGACCTTCCTGAAGTTCTCTCATGTTTCCACCTACTTGTAGTTCTAGGAAATGTGCTAACTTTTGTAGCATTGTTGATGCTGTTGTAGTATTAGTAGATGTTGTTGCTGCTATAATGAAAATACCGGTAACATTGTCTATTCAAGGAGAGATATTGATATTTTAAGTTGATCTGATGTAGTCGTGTTGTTGGTACCAAGAAAAATTTCTGCTCTACTGATACACTGTTAGTATAGATGATATTAATTTTATATAACGCATATCTTTATTGTACAACAAATATTATGTTTAAATAACGTACAACGCGGAAGCATAGCAATTAAGAATTAGTTATAAACAAAACAGACTTAATCCATTCATAACGGTTTCAAATTTTGGCACAAGGCCAGCAATTTCGGGGTAGAAAGTTGATTACATTGACCCCAGCGCTCAACTGGTGCTTATTTTATCGACCACGAAACGATGAAAGGTAACGTCGACCTCGGAGAAACTAATCTATCCATAATACAAATTTCTATCTTAACAGTAAACAAAGAATATAGCAACCATACCACTCACGTGTAGCTATCTATATTAAATGAAGCATTTGGCACAACATTGGCATTGAATCTCATTGCTCATTTATTTTTGACTCCAGCAACATTGCTGCGGAATTATGAGTATTGAAAGATATTCCACACAAACTGAGTGCAGAAAATTCGTATTTATACACACGGACACCTTCAACATCATACTGTTACATATCTCAGAAATCAAGTTCAGCACAATTAAGACGAATGTATCAGATCGGTTAAGCCCAGAATGCTAGGTGAATAGTAACTATGACAAGGTTACGATTAACGTCACCAATCTTAAACAAGAAACACTTATATAGTATATAACTGTCTGTTAGCACACAGGGTAAAATGCTTAGCGGCATTCCGTCCATCTTTACGTTTTGAGTTCAAATTCCACGGATGTCGACTTTACCTTTCATCCTTTCCGGGTCGATAAAAGAAGTGCCATTTGAACACTGGGGTCGATATAATCGACTTTTCTCTCTCCCAAACTTCCTGTCCTTGTGTCAAAATTTGAAACCAATATTAACTGTCTGACTGTTATGTCTTCTCCCAGACTATAACTAACCAAACTGGAGCATCTGTTCTTTCTCATCTGGTGGAAGGAAAAGGTTCTTCTGAGCATGTCCGTCTATTGCCAACACAAACTCTATGATGAGTATGTGATATCGTGACTACTGGTGTACATATATGAGCTGAGGATAGATGTATTTTTCTACAGCTAACCTATTTGTTGAGCCTCATTACCGAGTCTAGCGTCAAATAGGATTGGGTGTGTAACATTTGTTGTCAGGATCCTTTATCTTCTTCATGTGGTAGAAATTTATGAAAACTTAATGACAGCTATTTGCAATAATGTTCTTGAGCTATAATCTAGTTATCGATGCGTGACCTATACTTGAGGACTTTATTTCAATTTCCGTACAGAATTTATAAAAGCGTTAGCAATCTGAACTACAGAGAAACATTGCTTTTTCGGAATAAACTCCCTAAGCACAGTAAGGTAGTAAGTTGGATCTTTCAGAGATGCCTGGAATACACCGAAACTCTTCCCTACATCGGAACAGTGATTGAATCAATGAGTGATTTGTAGAGTTATATCGAATAGTTCGCAAAGTGCCTGCTCTTTCGTTTCGTATTTCTTGTGTGGTGTATACACCTGAGCAAAACAAATGAGCAAACATATTTTATACGTTTTAGCGTGTTTAAATAGATTATGTTCTCAACGCTGTAATGTGTCTGACACTCTTAATAACATTTTTTAGGATAAAATCCTGTTTTACAAATTCTATGCAGTTTTATGAAGGAAAACGAAATAGAAAATCTTTACAGGTTTTATCGCAAGTAAGACACAAAAGGATATTATTGTACATATAGACAACGAATGATCGAGGCTTTTTAGTCGCCCTTCTAAAATGTATTTTGGAAAAATTTATTTAAATAAACAAGTGTACATTTAGGTTTCTATTAGATATAAATGTGCAAGAAGGTTCTTAGAATGTTGAAATCAAACATTGTGAGCAAGTAGCTCTATTTATCTACAACTAGAATAATTTTCTGAAATAGTGCTCTGAAGATGTTATAGCGTTTTAGTGCATTTAGAGAAGGTCATTTGCGCAGCTGATTTAGTTTTTCTAAGGTAGCGCTCATTTATTAAAAAATACGTTTTACTCAAAGGAAAAAAATACACTAAATATTACTCATTATGCCCTGCACCCTATAGAATTGCTGAACATGTCTACAGAGAATAAAAACAACATTACAAGGCTGTTGAAAGCTGTTGGTTATGTCTTTGAAATATTGTGCCAAGCCTCTGTTAACAATGAAAGGGTTAAGGAGAGACTACACTCTTTTTGGACAACTGAGGTATAGTATAATATAGAATGGCTTCATAAAATTCTCTGGCTAGATGACCCACAAGTTGATCGTTATAATGTCTTTGCAGGGAAGGTGAGAGATCTACCTTGAATGTATTATGCCAATTGTGAAACATGGAAAACGGTGGAAACATGGTATGAGATGCTAGACTTATTTGCAGCTGAAGCTGAATTCAGAGGACGTGAACAGCAATTTATTATCTTTGGAACGGGGTTACGAGAGTGTAACGAATATAGTAATCAGTTTGAGTTTCAAATTTGAGGACGACTTGTTAATGAAGCAGATTTTTTTAAAATATAGTTTTGAAACATTGAAATGACTGAGTACCAATAAAGTTATCCTCAGCATGCAACGAGCACTTAAAAGAAGCTGAAATGGAGCACTTTAGAAATATCTTACTCTGCGTAGTTGTGTCTTTAGGTACGGAAGAGAAGTGGAGTGTCTCATACGTGTGCAATGTGGTAATGACAAGCATTTTCAATACCACTAGATTAATTTGTATCATGTTCTAAATATTTCGGTTTTCCTGCAATTTTATACATCGTGTATCTTCATCATATTTACTGTAAATATATTCGTTGTATAACGTTCTCACCTAAGACCCTCACTGTTATACACAGGACTGCATATGAAACGCGATTTTTTCAAATGTCATTTTTATATGGTAAATTCTGAAAATTTATTTCGGAGATGTAAATGTAAATATTCAAAGACATGCTAGTTTATAGTTGAGACCCAAATTGCAGGTAACCTTTCAACTTTCCCTGAAACGAGACGCCAAAAAGCAGCTGCAAAAAGCAGTTACATGACGTTTGCGTCATGAAAACCGAAGTGTACATGAATCTCGCGGAGGTTATGGGTATAAAAACAAACTTGAACCACGTTCCTGCCATTCATAATTTGGACTCATCAGGTATGACCCGATTGTCAGCAGCACAGAGAGAACAAGCTATCAGCCGATTGTAAGCAGGGCAGCATACCCTGGTTGTTGCGAAAATTTACAATGTCCATATCAACACCATCTATCGCCTGCAATAGTGATACAACAACACCAGCAACACTGCAGACGGTGCCCGCAGGAACACTTCATCCACCTGCAACACCTCCGTGATCGTTTCAGGCGACCGGCCAGCGCAACAGCTCGTGAGACTATTGGCACTGGACAGCGACCCATCAGCGACGCACGGTACGACGTCAACTGACCGCTAACAACCTGCGTTGCCGTTGTCCTGCTCGAGGGCCCGTCCTCACCGCCCGCCACCGTCAGGCACGACTACAGTGGGCTGTACAGCACCGACATTAGTGGCAACAACAACGGAGGTTGATAGTCTTCTCTGACGAGAGCCAGTATTGTGTTTCCACCCCGGATGGCAGAGTGAAGGTGTAGCGTAGGAGGGGTGAACGTTACAGAGACGCATGTGTTATGGAGAGAGATGCGTGCAGTGACCAAAGCATCATCGTTTGGGGTGCTATAGGCCTGAAAGAGAGAATTGGGTCTCATGAGTTCCAAAATGTTGGTGCAGGAAGAGGGAATGGTATCACAGCGCAGCACTACGTTGACCAGATCCTAAGATTTCACATCATGCCCTTTTCCGTGCGTCACCATAGCCAAGTGTTCAAGCAGGACAATGCTCCCTCCCACACAGCCAGGGTCATCATGGACTGCCTGCGTCTGCACAACATCAGAACCATGCCTTGGTCGGCTCTCAGATCGGATTTGTACCCATTTGAACGCATGTGGCATTAAATCCAGAGTCGGCTAAACCAGGTGATCTCAAGGCCGACAATTCGTGTGGAACTGGAGGCAGCTTTCCTCAGAGTGTAGGCACAGGTGTCAATGGCTTTTGTGAACCGCCTCATGCACTCCATGTATCGACAGTGTATGGTCGTTTTGAACATCCAGGGAGGGCATACATGGTATTGAACATATCACGCCCTACAATCTTGATGTGCTGGATCCACCCACTACCAGAACACATTACAACGACCCATTGACTGTGGTCAAAGTGCAACCAAAAAATTGAGTTTATCAGAAAATTTATTTTCGACATAATGGAATTAAAACATATTTCACAGTCACACAGGTCTCGCGTTTCTTTTGCGGTTCGGTGTATATCTTATTTTGTTCAAACCTTCACATTTTGTAACCCTTAGGCTTTTAAGGTTTGTTGTATGTGCAAATGCCTTTTATTATTATTATTATTATTATTATTATTATTATTATTACTTTTTTATTTCTAATCTCGGAGTAAGACCAGCAGTCTAAGAGTAATGCAGGATTGTACTTTCCTATAGGTTGATTATAAGAGTTTCATTCCTATATATTTCAGCCTTCTACGTGGCAGTTTGAATGTTTTGCCAAATACACAAATTATCACGGGAATAATTGTCGTCGTATTCTTCCTCAATGTCTTTCGTCTCTCTATCTTGGGCCCTGTTATGTCTCAATTTGCAGATTCAAATCCGTTTTCAGAAACTGGATCTCGGTTATGCTCAGCAGTACCATCTCAGTGGGCAAAGTAAACAACGACGTATAGGAACTGTTTTACAGTGAATGCTCCGTCATCAACGCTGCCCACTTTCATCTCTTCCGTATGTGCTGGCTTTCGAGCCGATCCAGTGGAATTTCCGATCGGAGGCTAATATGGATTATTTTCTGAAGTCTTTAGTCTGAGAATATTACCGAGGGGTGCTACCAGTTCGCAATAAACTTTACAGGCATGGCTTGTTCGAAGTGCGTGCAGTGCCACGAAACCGTTCTGCACGCACTCGTTCAGTGTTCGAGCATTACTGACTTGTACAATTATGCAGAACAGCTGTTGTCACGTGTAATATAGGTCCGCTTCTCGGCCAAATCCATAGCAATGATTTTCCGACCGCCCTCCTTTAACATGACAGGTAAGGCAGTTTTTCTTTGTCTGGTGGCTATCGCAAAATATGTTCTTTGGTGGACAAGGCTGAGAGGCTCTTTGGTAGAAACCTAATCGACATTTCCAAATTTCGAATTTATTGAAAGGTAGGTGAAAGTGGCAAGAGTGGATGGCACCGCTCTAAGTACTGGAGAGGGTACTTGCTTTTGGTATACTTGCTCTTGGTATAATTGTGTTATATAACTGAACTGTTCTGTGTTGACCTCAAACCTCATCCATCTGGGTTCGATGAAATAATGTACCAGTCAAATACTGGGGTTGCTGTAATATTTAATACGCTTTTTCTGTCTTCTGCAATCATATACGTTATCCGTGCTTCGATAGTACAGATTGTCTCTACGGAGAAATCTCACCCACGATCAATAAAGTACATTTGAAAGAATTATCGTTTTGTTGTTTTTGTTCTTTGTCTCGAACAGACGTGTTTAACGGGGTTACCAAAGAAGATTGAAATTTATCACGATTTACTTCATGTAAATCGTGATAAATTTCATGTTATTGAAATATTTTGCCAGGAAAATGGTTTGGAATTTTGTTAATATCCTTTAAAATTAAAGCAGACAAAATAAAGTTTGACTTAAGGTATTTTGATTTTTCATTTTCTTGTTTTACATTTTGTCAATATGGTTTCTTCCTATGGCTGATTTCTTGGCGATACTCACAGACAGCTGGTAGTAACAACGTAAACAAATACACTGTTAAAATTCCAATTAAACATACGGAAAATTGTGACATTTATACATACGCCACAGTGCATCACAAAAGAAATCGCTATTATATGCACTTTACAAAGCAAATCAACAAAGAATGTTAAACACGGCTATAGCAATAGCAGTAATTTTGCGGCAATTGTAAGACAAACACAACTGATTGATTTATGCTATCTTCTGGAAAAAAAGTAATAGCAGATGAACGCTGCAAAGATAGTGACTACTTATCTTTCGAACATATTAGGAAAGTAGCAAGTCAGAGAATAGTATATCTTTGTCTTTTCAAAATACGAAGGCCAACCTCTCCACGACATAAATCAATGTCTTGTAGGGATCCGTTTCCATCGATTGGGACCGGCCATATGGAAGAGTATATTCATACTTCAAGACCAAGGATGAGGTTATATTTTGTGCCACAGAAAGCTCAAATGCTCGTGCTGCAATCAGGGGCGCAATGGGAGAATATCTTCTAGGAACACTGATTTGCATGTTAACCCTTGGCTCACCGTAACCTTTACGTAGTGGTACAGGAGGAATTGTAGAAGCCGAGTTTACAAAAAGAAAAGTTTTTTAGATGTAAGTCTGATCATACAGATTTGTTGAGCTCCGAAGATCACATACACATCCTGGATACTGAGTGAAAAAAGAAGACCGGAATGACTGGTTGTGCAGCGTAGAAAATCTAGCTATTATACATGTGGCAATAATAACCACATAAGAGTTTTCTCAGTGATAGAAAAACAATTAAGAATGAAACAAACGGATAGTAGCAATAACCATGTTTGAAAAACTGCTGTTTGAAGAGTACCGTCGGTCACAGCGCTGAGGATGCCGAAATAATACCCTTATCCTAAGTTTTGGGATTGTCTAACGTCTAGCAACGATAAGGTGTAAGTAGATGTTGGTCATGGGTAGCAACAAAGAAGAAAGTATGGAGGAATAAGAATGAATCTAAACTGAATGTGGCCAGAATATATGGAGAAGAATTTATGCATCCCCTAGTCGACAAGGCAAGTGCATGAATTACGAATGTGTTCGAGATGTTTCAGACGAATAACAAAGCTAAGGATTACACTGGTGATATGAAATACGCTGTGTTGATGGGTTAATATTTTTCTTGTGTTTTATTCATTTATAACTGCACACACTCGCACGCGCATATTCTATCTTTCATCTTTTACTTATTTCAGTGATTAGGCTGCAGTTCTTGCAGGTTTATTGGAACAAATCAAACCTACTCTCTCTTTTACTCTTACTCTTTTACTTGTTTCAGTCATTTGACTGTGGCCATGCTGGAGCACCGCCTTTAGTCGAGAAAATCGACCTCGGGACTTATCCTTTGTAAGCCAAGTACTTATTCTATCGGTCTCTTTTGCCGAACCGCTAAGTGACGGGGAAATAAGCACACCAGCATCGGTTGTCAAGCAATAGTAGAAGACACTTGCCCAAGATTCTACGCAGTGGGACTGAACTCGGAACCATGTGGTTGATAAACAAGCTACTTACCACACAGCCTCTCCTGCGCCTACTACTTATTTTCTTTTTCGAAACCTGGTAGTTATTCTGTTGGTGTCTTTTGCCGAACTGCTAAGTTACAGGACTTTAACAAACCATATTCAGTCAACAACTGGAGGTGACAAATAAGCACAAAGACACATACGGATATACACACCAGAATTGAAAAACTCGCACTCTCAAAGGGTTACAGAATGTCATAATAGACCTTAAAAAGTATGTGACTAGCATTGTTGCTCAAAAATACTGGAATCACAATCCATTGTACATTCTGTGGTATCTTAAAACGAAAAGAGACCCATGTGTGAATTACGATGTCACGATAATTATTAAATCGTGTTCTTAATATAAAAATTTGAAAATGTACAAGTTCTGATCTTTAATTTCGAATAAGTAAATTCATTATAATACTCTTCATACCAAAATATATAGAAAACATTTCACACTGTATGCAAATTACCATGATAATGAAAATAAAACTGGATTTATGATGGAATCGGATTTATATAACAGCGGAAGTACGAAACCGAAATAATTATAAGCAAAGATAATTCGCGTTATGATAAGCATGTAAATGGAATAGTTATGCAAATTAAACAAATTATTACTAAATTATTTTTGATTGATTACTTGTAAATTTATAAACATTATCATTCATAGATTGAATAATTTCGAAAAGAGGACATTAGTATTTGGACACAATTGTTTCGTTACAGTTGAGTATACGATAATTTAGCTTAATTTCGATGAGCTAAACAAATTTCTTGTGATGAAAGGATGCCACATAATGTATAACATGCAGTGATTCCAATATTTTTGAGCTACAATGCTAGTCCCATACTTCTTAAGGTTTACTGTGACATTCTGTAACCGTTTTTGAGCCTGCGCATTTTTCAGTTCTAGTTTCGTACTTTTTAAGGCAACGTGGGTGTACGTCTGTGTGCATGTGTGTGCGTGCCTGTTCTTGTGTGTGTGTGTGTGTGTGTGTGCGTGTGTGTGTGTAAACGTGCTTATTCTTGTGTATATGAGTGTGTGAGTTTGTGTGTGTGCGTGCTTGTTCTTGTGTGAATGTATGTGTGCGTGATTGTTCTTGTGTGTGTGAATGTTTGTATGTGTGTGAGTGAGTGTGTGTGTGTGTGTGAGAGCGTGTTCTTGGTTAGTGCCACAGATCTTGTTTAATTTAGCCTTAAAATTAATTGAAATCAATGTCATTTACATTTCTTTCTTTCGCATTTCCTTTAATCAATAGTAAGTGTTAATTTATATTTCTTCCTTTTCTTCATACATGTTGCAATTTTTTTTTGGCTCTTTGATGTATGTTGCAATATTTCGGCTCTTTGAGGTATTTTGCAATATTTCGGCTCTTCGGTGTTTAAAGAAAAAAAAAAAAAGACACATAAACTATTATAACTAATACGGCATTTTCATGTTGATCTCTTTTTCTTGGAAATTTGCGGTTTTTACATACACAAATGAAGCAGGTAAGAACAAATTTGCAAAGGTTTTCTCAAGTTTAAAATGCGACATTCTTTTTGTTATATTTACATTCCACACATATAAATACATAAATACAGAACAAGCTCGCGCTCACACACAGACGCACACAAACACACACACACACACACTCACGTACACCCACTCTAGGGCTTTTAGCAAATCATTTCTAATTGCAGACCAAACACCACCTTCCCTTTTCTCTCCCTTCGGCTTCCTAACCCATAATAATGTGAAACTTGCAACTCTTTCGACAAGATGAGCTTCTTCTGAATATCTTGTTTCAGAAAGAGCAGCAATATCAACATTAAGACGCCTTAGCTCCTTCGTTACTAGAGTTGTTCTTCTTTCAGACCTATCAGCTCGATCTAAAAGAGTTCTCACCTTCCAACAGGCCAGGTTAAGAAAAACCTTATTCCTTGCATGCTTGTTACCATTATTTATATCAATCCTTTGTTCATTCCTGCTAAATTGAACTACCATTAGCCGCAGTAAACTAACCAGTTGAGAGAGGACAGACAAATTTTAGTGCACCTTTTGTAGCAACTTCTCAGTATATCCAGGCGAGCACTGTTCTGCTTAAAAGGGCTGCACAGACGGAGGATTCTTCACCAAAAGCAGTTCCTGTCCACGAAAGCATGTTAGCGATGTTAAGATAAGAACCCTGCCGCCTAATGTGCAGATTTGTAACTGTATGCTTCCAACCGTTCAAGTCTGCATACGACGCCACGCCTCTATCGCCAAAGGACTTTTGAAAAGTGATGATTGTACGATGACGGTTGCTTTGTTGGAGACATCTGTACTTCATTGGATTTCAGTGACAAACGCTTGTACAACACTTTTGCCACTCTCTGCGTCAAAATACTAGGTTCCAGTGACAAGCAAAGCAAGATGACTAGTACTAAGTCGACTGCAGGCTTTATATTGGAGTACCTTCTCCTAGGTTTTTCCTCAGTAGGATAATGCAAGCCAATTTGAATTCAGAGCTTTATTCTGTTATATTGGTTGTCCTAATCACAGCTTCGTTTCAAAATAGGAGCCCAGTCTGCCCCCATCAACAGTCATGGCTTTGACATTGCAGCCAGTTAAGGGACTGTCATTACCATGACCTGGTTTTATACCAGAGAGTCCCTCTCCTAGAAGAGTTGCCTTCACCACGGCCGAGCCTCATCTGCCACACCCACACAAAAATAAAAAAATATATATACATAAACATACACAAATATATATATAAAATTTGCAATTTTTACAATTTAAAAATATTTTTTATTTATAAAAAATAAATAAATACATAGATAAATGCATAAATAAATTCACAATTAAAACTATAAATAAAATAGAATAAAAAGGTATATATATATATATATATATAAATATATATAAAAGATATACAAATATGCAAAAAGCTTTTTTTATCTAAAAAGGTATATAAACATAAATATATATATATATATGTATGTATACATACAAAAACACACACACATGCACACACATATACATACATATATATATATGTATATATATAAATATATATACATATACATATATATGCATATATATGCATGCACACACAGACACACACGCATACACACATAAATATATACATACATACATATATATATATATATATATATATATATATATATATATATATATATATATATATATAAAGTTGTAGTGTATTGTCAACTTAATGTGACAATCCCAATAAGGGAACACACTACTGCCATTTAGCCCTAGGAAGCTGGACCGCTTCCTGTCGGCCTTGACACAATTACTGTGTCCTTAAGTTTGCGAGGGGGAGACAAGCTCCACCACCCAGCCTAGCCAGCATTCAGGGACATGTTTCTGAGTCTTTGCTCGTCATCAGCCTGAAGTAGCTTGCCAATTCTCTTTATTACGATAATAAAATATCATACATAGATGGGACAATACAGGACACTACAAACATTTAAGAATTGTCATTTAGTGACCACCATCCAGGTAAGACCGGAGATGCCTTAGTCTCAGTGCATATTTGCACATCAACAACCACGGCATCCCTAGGCCACCCTTTAACGGTTCCTGACAGCACACGGAGCGCCTCACAAGCGGCTTTCCCCTCCACAAAAAGCGGAAGAGAATCCGAACCAGCTTGTTTAGCCACAAATCAGGGCAGGGGACGACGGTGAGGCGGTAGGTGATAACTGACGCAATAAACGTCTGCACCACCTCCGCCCTTCCTTTCAGGGACAGCGCCCTTCCAGACCAAGTCCGGGATAGCGCTTCTACCCTGTTCGTCACCTCGCTCCAATTTTTCTCCGTCTGGGAGTCCGGACCAAACCAAACTCCGAGTAACTTAACAGGGCCATCCGTCCAGTGTCCAACAACACTGGACGTTATCGGCTTGCTGCTCCAGGTGCCGAGCCGCAAACCTACAGACTTGTCCATGTTAACTTTTGCCCCTGCCACCGTCTCGTATCTTCTGATTGCCTCTGCTACGCGAGGTAGCTGAGTCATCTTGGATACGGTGATGGTGACGTCATCCGCATACGCCGAAACACCTTTACCACATCCGATTTCATTAGTGGTGCTTCCCAACTTCTCCAACCTCCGCAGCAATGGCTCAAGAGACAGAACATACAGAAGCGGAGACAGGGGGCACCCTTGACGGACTGAACGCCTGATCTCAAACGGCTCCGACAGGTAACCGTTCACCTGAACCGTGGATTTGATGCCACCATAAATGGCCTTGATCCAACCGCGGAAATCCGGGCCTAGCCCAGCCGCCTCAAGGACTGCCGCCAGGTACCGATGATCAACCCTATCGAAGGCCTTACTTTGGTCTAAATGGACCAATGCCCCACCTTTACCGGAAACTTTCCCCACCCTGTCTAAGGTGTAGCGTAAGAGATGAAGATTGTCCTGGATCGACCTGCCAGGAATGGCACATGTTTGCGCCCTCCCGACAAGCTTATCCGCGACAGCCGTCAACCTTTTTGCTAGCACCTTGGCCAAAATCTTTAACTCTACATTCAGTAGAGTTATGGGCCTGAAATTACTGAAATGGTCCCCCTTGCTCGGGTCTTTTCTGACCAGCGTTACCACTCCCCGACTCACAGAGCAGGGAATTCTCCCATTCTGTTGCCAGTTCGTGTACACGCCAGCCAGCAAGTGTCCGAACAAGTCCGGCATTGTACTATAAAACTCGTAGGGCAGACCATCCAGTCCCGGCGACCTGTCCCGCGCGCTCTCTGCCAGTACCTCTTTGACCTCCGCAGCTGTGATCGGCCCTTCACAACGCCCCACCTCACTTGCTGAGAGTCGCGGTCCGTCAGCCAGGACATCCCTTAAGGGCTCCCCATGGTCCAACGTCTCGTTCGTCCCAAACAACCGTGCGAAATGCTGATGAAAGGCCTTCTGCATCTCCTCCTGTCCTTCGATCCGGCGCCCCTGTTCGTCAATTAAAGACTGCACAGAAGCATTTCTGCCACTCCGACTCTCCACATGACGGGCCCATCCGGCAACATTAATACCTTCTCTGCCTACCGCGCGTAACTTAGCCCTGACTCTACTACCTTCGTGTTTGGCTTGGAGGTGACGGAATAATACCGACCTCGCCGCCAACACTCTGGATGCAGAGCCTGATACTATGGCCTCCTCTAATTCCTTAGTTAGATTCCCTTCTACTCTTGCTCTCTCTAAACTTAGCTCTTTACTAAATCTAAGAGACTCTAAACGTATGGCTCTTTTGAGGGCGCACCACCATCTGTTATTAACGATGGCTCCGCATAATGCCCTCTGCACTAATTCCTTCACCCGAGCACGGAAGACTTTACTAGTCAAAATAGACTTGTTCATCTTCCAGTACCCGGGTCCCTGTCTATGACACTTAGCTAACTGCATCCTACATGTCACAAATTTGTGATCCGTGTAGGAAGTACAGTGAAATTGTGGACAACTAACTATATCCCTATCACTGTCTTTTATAATCACCCTATCTAAGTAAGACCTCTGTGAACCGTCGTTATTAGACCACGTCCACTGTGGAACGAACGGTTCATCCAGTCTATAGCGGTCTACTAGTTTATAGCTTGCTAGTAGCCTTTTTAGGCCAGGGCTTTCCCTTCTATTGATTGAGCCACCACTATCCACTTGCGCGTTGAGAATAGCGTTGAAGTCTCCTGTTAAAACTAAAGTTTTCGACGTCGCTAGGAAATTTTCCAAATCTCGAAAAAAAACCGTTTGTCTATTTTCTTGCGGAGCATATAGTGCTACCAACCTGAAAGACTGCTTATTCGCGTGTGTCACATCCAGAACGACCAGCCTACCTTCTGGGTCTAGAAAGACTGCACTTGCCTGTACATCCAAGCTTTTTTTGAACAGTACCACAACGCCCCCACTCCCTCCTTGACTCGGAGAAATAACTTTCTCGTAATCATTAAGAAGAGGTGAGAACGCCTGTGGGCCGTTCAGCTTGGACTCAGTCACAACACATATATCTATCTTTCGCGACCTGAGGTCGTTTAGGAGGCATGTCTGCTTCCATTTGGACCCCAGGCCACGAACATTTATACACCCTATCTTAACTTCCATGAAAAAAAAAATGTTTACATTACCTTTGCAGGAGGGGTTTCACGACTTGCATCGTCCCCTCCTCCGGTATCTTCTATGACTGGTGTAGCCGTTGGTTTTAAAATAATTTTTTCTTTCACGACATGCTGACTCACATCAAAAATATCGTCAGCATATCTCCGTTTGAATTGTTCGTAGTGTTCGGCACTTATCCTCGCCAACCGTATGTGCGGCGGTTTACCTTCAATCGGTCCCATTATCGTATAGTTTTTTTTTGTTATTAGTTCGTGTAATACTTCGTTTTTGATGGTGTACGAAACAATTCTTTCTTGCGGGGGTTTAGGAGCGGGTTTCAATTTGGGAGTGAACGAGGGTATTTTTTCTTGTATGTTTTGCGTTTTTTCTTTTTTTCTTGTAGGGGGAGGGGTGTCTGGGCCAATGGGTTTTTTCCTTTTGTTTTTGGCAACTTCAAACTCCGCTTCTTCCTTACTTTTTCCTTTTTCTATTACGACTTCCGGTGTTTTCGTTTTTCCTTGTTTGTCATCTTTTTTAAGTTCAGTTTTCTCCGGTATTTCTTTCTCCCTTTGGGGAGGGACTTCTTTTTTTTGGTTAGGTTTTTTTATTTTAACACATTCGGAGCGCACGTGGCCCTTTTCTCCACATTTAAAACATCTGGGCCTCCGTCCCTCCACCGACACTCTTGCACTGAGACCTTCCCCTATAAATATCCTGTCTGGTCTGGTCTCGAGGGTATCGTTTGACGCTAGAACTATAAGCTCTAGCGCCTGCCCCTTCCAATTGAGTGCGTTCCTTCTTCTCATTGTGAGTACTTCCACTTGATCCTCCACGTCGTAAATTAAAGCTTCTACCAACCAGTTTACGTCATACCCGGGTGGAATGTCTTCTATTGTGATTTTCGCAGTTCTCCGGCCCAGGTATGTGGGTAAGAGCATTACCTCTTCGGTTTTCAACGTTTGTGTTGATACTACTTTCGCAATTTCTGCGGATTCGAATTGGGCCTCTACTGTAGCATTTCGAGGCCCTCTACCAACGTATTTTATTTTTTCCCACACAGGGGCAAGACACTTTTCAATTGCATCCGTTTTCATCATCATGATGCGCCTTTCTTTGCAATTGTACACTTTGTAGATAACGGTTCTTACCGCCAACTCTTGGATAGTTTCCTTTGGCGGTATTAACCTTGTTATGTCGTCTGTTTTCCTTATTAGGTTTCTGTACTTGTACCACTGTTCGGGTATCACCTCCATTGCTTCAAATTGTCCGCCTACGGCGGAAGAAAAATTGCTGGCCTTTTTCTCTTCCTTGGTTACTTCTGGGTCTACTTGAAATACTTGTGTATTATTGAAGCAAATTTCTTCTTGTAAAAGAGGAAAGTCCTCATCACACAGTAGAAAGGTCATTTCGTTATCCATATTGAAAAAGTTTTCGTTTTACACGATGGTAGTTTGCTATCTCTCTAAAAGAGAGCAGCAAAAAAGAAAATTTTTGCCCCGCAGGGCGCAATTCCACAGGAACAACAGTTGAAACTTGACAAAATTCACACCAAACAGCAACAAAAAGGACAGAAACAACTCACTAAACTAGGCAGAAGCAATTCAAATCAGTACGACGAGCCGGAAGTAGCCTGCCAGCTGGTTAAAGAAGCCTCTTTAGCCCTCGCAAACTTATATAATCATAGTGAAGTTTATTCACTGATCAGCAAAATTAGAAATATTATATTTCTAATTTTATATATATATATATATATATATATATATATATATATATATATATATATATATATATATATATATATATATATATATATATATATATATATATATATATATATATATATATATATATATATATAGGGCTTCTTTAAGTTTTCGTCCACCATATCAACTCACAAGATTTTTAATCGATCTCTAATAGAAAATAGTTGCTCAAATTACACGCAGTGGGACTGAACCTGTTACTATGTTTTGGAAGGAAACTGCTCACCACACAGTCACGCCAAGAAGACTTGTATCTTTATTCTATAGCGTCTTCACAGTACGTTTTGTTAACAAATGACTGCAAGGTACACTAAACATTTTCGTATTAAACTGTCGCAGGTGTATAAGAGACTTCGGGGTCAATAAATAACTACAACAGCAGCAGCAAGTAGTAGTAGTAGTAGTAGTAGTAGTAGTAGTAGTAGTAGTAGTAGTAGTAGTAGTAGTGGTAGTAGTAGAACATGGTGATGATGATGATGATGATGATGATGATGATGATGATGGAGGAAGAGGAAGAGAAGAAGGAGAATAATAATAATAATAATAATAATAATAATAATAATAATAATAATAATAATAAGAAGAAGAAGAAGAAGAAGAAGAAGAAGAAGACATCTACCTATCTCGATTAGTCCTAGTGTATGTCGATCTTCATTCTCTCGGTAATTTCAAAAATTCTGGTCAGCATTTATGTGTGTCTCTGTGTACAATTGCAATATCAGTGCGATTACACTTCACATATCTGTCTGTAAAGACGGTCTTGTCCCGTATGAGTTTCAGTCTCTCATTCTCTACGAAGGCCTGTCATGTGTCCTCATACCACTTATCTGTTGCATAGAGGGTCCTATTTCTTGTAAACTTCGTAGTACAGCTTAAGAGCCACCTTGTCATGTCGACGTCTGTACTCGTTCTGTACTGATTGTGAACAGCTACTATTAATGTGACCTACACTTTTTATCACCTACCCACACTTTCTGCACAGTGATGACTCTGATGTGTGTTCAATATTTACTTGAGAATTTGCTCTCAAGGCCTACTCTTGGGCAGCAAAGATCATCTCTTTGGTCTCTTTCTTCAGATACCCGTTCTGCAACTATCTTCTTGTCTCGAGTCTAGCCAGTTTCTGTGTTTCATGTGAAAACACTCCATGCAATGGTTTCTTTTACCGTAATGCCACATCCTCACGCACTTTTTCTTAAAATCAAACAAAGATGCTATCTCTGTATGTACCTTCTCATTCAGCGGTGCCTTCACCACTCACTCCTGACATAATTGTAAATACTGATGCAATGAAAATCATTACGAGGTGGTACAGTCTATGTACATTACCATCGATCTAAGCCAGTCTGCTTCATTCTCCGCACCATTCTCCCTGTTAGCTTATGCTCTCATCAGTATTCTTGACATGTGCCTCGATCTCATCAAACTCAAACTCCGACAGCCAGCCCTCGTTATTAATCTCTTTTACCTGGTCAATACTCTCTGCTCACTGACATCCCTCAAGTCATTCTAGGTATGGCTGGCTTTCTAAATCTCTACCACCCACTTTCTGTAGTCTTTTCTACTTGATCCAGCCTTGACTTAACATTCAAATATCAACATACTGTCAACTTTTCTCCATTTTGTTCTGCGTTTCTTTATGGATCGGTAGGAGGATCACGACCAGGTAGATCTAGATATTCCACTCCATGACTCTACAAAAGGCTCCGGATGAGTACAGCTCCAGTGTTTTGAACACTTAGCAGCAGGAGTCTTCCCGTTCATGTTATTTGGGTTCATAAAGTTTGTGATTATTATAAAGAATGAGAGTGGTTTTCTAAAGTCTTTACTCATCAGTTGTGTTCAGAATAGTGAGATTTTCATGTATTAGGGTTGTCCCAAGTACAACGCCAGTTCTAACTTAGTTGCCGGTCAAGGGTTAATGACGTTAAATATTTTTGCCTTCTTCATTTTTCATAGTCGAGCTAACTCGTATTTAAGAGGATTGTAAATGTCTATTTTTTCACCTATCGTGACTATTCGTGGGTCAAAGGGGCACGCAACATCAATTATATAGCACATGTGGTTCCCCCTTGTCCATCACCGCTCAGTCCGGCTCGTTGTGCTCTGGCATGTATTCTATTTGGCTTGCGAAATCCCACAGGATATTTTAGGTCTTCGACTCCATACACTGTAATTTGTGCCCATACTACGACTTGCCTCTCTCTAGACCTCATTTTTCACAAAGTCTCCAGTGTATTACTTTCGCCACAACTTATAATGGGTTTTAAGCAAGTCTAGGCCATTCGTTAATGTTATGGGTAATAGTTTCGTCAACTCTATTGCAGATTCGGCACAGTGGGAACACACACTTCCTCATTCCTAAGGCTGTCCCCCCGATATTTGGCCAAACCTTGCTCTTTCACTCAGTCTCATTTTTCAACGTTCCATTCTTCAGCCAGTCCCACCTATGTTCTTCAGCAACTTCAGTTGTGGCTACATGGAATTGATTGTGTAGTCTCTTGTGTAGTGCTTTTTCATGTCCTCTTTCGTACTTCTTGTTTTGTTTTCCCTCTTCCTCTTATTTCAATACGCCCTCAGCTCTAACTGGCACTAGCAAGGTTTTCTTAATTTGGAATAAGTATTTCAGTAAGTTTGATATGTACGCAGTCTTTCGCACTTTTCAGTCCCCTTCTTCCATTTGTACTCTTCATGTTCAGGTGATCAGTGTTTGCACATGGATAGTGGAATCCATGCATTGTTAGGAGCTTCCCTTGTCTTCCCGTTCAACTCCTTCAGGCCATTTCTCTGTCCACTTCAGTATTCCAGTGCCATAACGAACCATTGCACCAACGCGCGAGTTTATTACCGAAATTGTTTTTCTGGCATTCAGATTTGAACCCAATATTCTTCTCACTCGCCGCAGGTACTCTTCCTTAGTTTTTCTTTAATATCATTATGCTTTATTCCATTTGTTTTAAATATTCTCAGGTATTTATATCCGGATTCAGGAGCCCTATAACCACGTGGACGACTGCTATTGTTGTAACCTAAATTTGAAGAGTATTATTCGAAAAATCGACAAACGCTTGTCTCTCCTAATCTTGATTCGGCTATTAGACCGGTTCCACACAGTGAAGAGCTTCCTGTTCCTTTCTTCAATTTTTTGCCTCAAATAACTTTACTCTCAATCAGAGAAGATTCATCACCTGATGATGACACTAGTGATCAAGACTTTTCAGTTGAGACTTTACCTTAGCTACTCTCCCAGGTAGAGCTGAATGATCTAATCTAGTTTGTGATTTGAACCTACCCCCCCCCCCCCCAAAAAAAATTCTGCAGAACTGTTGACTGCCCGACTGAAAGAGAAGAATCTTCTAGAGAATGGTGTCCGTATAAGCTGTTATCGGAGTCAGCATGAACAGCTCTTTTCTTTCTTCACAAAGGAGGAAGAGCTGGTTTCCTGCAGAGTTGTCAGTGGACTTCTTAATAAATTTGGCATTGAGGAATACAAACCAGAGGATTGGCGTCTTTTCACAGACAGCTCTAAGTAGTTTAAAATTGTGTGGTTGCACAACTGAAATGGGTATGGCTCTGTCCCACTCAGCCACTCAACAACTATGAAGGAAAAATATGGAGAAATTATGTTGGTTTTAGAGAAGATGCTGTTTCATGATCATAAATGAGTCATCTGCGTTGACTTGAAGATGGTGAATGGGACAGCAATCTGGTTATACCAAATACCCATGCTTTCTTTGCATGTGGGATAGTAGGGACTGAGTAAACCGCTATGTTAAGAAAGACTGGCCTCCTCAAACAAATATGGCTCCATGTAGAGCTGCCAATATATTGGAAGAACCTTTAGTTGAGTGAGATAAGATCATTTTCCCTTCTTTGCATATCAAACTCGGATTGATCAAGCAATTTGTTAGTGCTCTTGACAAAAATGGGGAGTGCCTCAAGTATATCTGCACTGTATTTCCAAACTTGACTACTGAAAAACTTAAAGCAGGGATTTTTGATGGACCACAGATCCGTAAGCTCCTGAAGGACACAAATTTTTGTGAAAACGATGAGCGAAAATGAAACCGCAGCTTCGTTAGCTTTTGCAGAAGTAAGGCAAAATTTCGTTGGGAAATTCAAAAGTGAAAACTATAAAGACCTAGCTACCAACTTGATATCAAATTTTCGTGATATTGATGCGAATATGAGCATCAACAGGCATTATCTTTTTAGTCATCTTCATCGTTTTCCTGAAAATCTCGGAGATGTTAGCGATGAACAAGGCGAACGATTCCATCAGGACATCAAGGAGATGGAAACTCAGTACCAAAGACGTTGGGACGTTGGAACCTTGGGACGCTGCGATTATGGCAGTCTATTGCTGGTGTTTAAAACGAGATATTCCTGTTGCTCAATATTCACATTGCATAAAGAAGCGTAAATTTATTCCTTGAATTTTCTACCAAAAATCTTTGCCAATGTGCATTTTCAATTATGAACTTTTATTTGTACTTTGTTTTGTGTTACGCTTTGTTTATTGATTCATATTATATGCCTCTTGTATGAATAAAATATTTATTTTTGTATTTAGTAGGCAAATCACTTAAGAATTCGCTGAAATATTCCAGGCACCAGACAAAAAATATTCTGTTGTTGCCTAGTGTAATCCATCTATACTATACTCAGATTTCTGTCTTCTCTTCTAGTTTCTGACGATTAGTCTAACAATCAACAGCTGATATTTCGTTCTCCGTCTCCCTTTTAGTTTCCTTTCTGTTCGATGGGTAGTAGCCCACTTTTTTCTAAGTATTCATACAGTTCACCGGCCAAAACACGTGGCAATAGTTTCCACATTAGCGGAAGACATGTTATTGGCTTAAAGTTGGATGCAGTGTTATCCTTTTCAAGATCCTTAGCACATAACTCACCCTTTTTCATCCAGCTGAGTACTGCGCCCTCCTGCAAGCAATCATCTAGCTGTTGCATTAACCTTTCACGGAAACTTCTAAGCTTCTTTATCCAATAACCTTAAACATTATCCGACCCCGGACTCTTCCAATTTTACTTTTTACTTATCTGTCTTTTTATCTTTTCCGTAGTTATTTTTAATGTTGTTTTGACTATATTTCTTAACCTACCTTGGATTTCATGCAGTCACTCTTCGTTATCATTATACTTTACTGGTTGATCTCAGATTCCTCCTAGAATGTCCTGATTTCTTCTGCATCACCTATAAATATTCGGTGTAACTTCCCATCTAGTTGCTCAAATAGCTTTTTCTGATTGGTTTCAAACAATCTGTTCTGCCTGAATTATTTTGTTCTGCTCACATATCTTTCCAGTTTTGCCTTGATTGCTGCTGCTCTTTGTTTCAGTTCTTCCTATATTACATCATTGCAAACAAAGAGGATGATTTTTTACAGGGTTTGCTCCCTGGGTGTGTTTATTTGAGATTGTCATGTAAAGGGTTACATCTTTAGGACGCCAAGTTCGCCCTGTGTATAATCATCATCATCATCATCATCATCATCATCATTCTTCTTCTTCTTCTTCTTACTATTATTATTATAATTATAACTATTATTATTATTATTATTGAGTGAGAGAGCAGTGCATGCCATCAAAGTGACACTGGGGTAGAATATACGAAGCCCATTATACCCATCATGACTACCAATCTGATAAGGATACACCAGGCACATGCATCACAACCATATGTGCGCGACATGGTGATCTCATATCAAGATAAACAGAGCATGACCTTGCAGGTCGGGCCCAGTTAGAATTTTCTTCAGGTCGAGTAGCCCATCCCGATCAAAAGCTCCCTGAATAAGGTTTGTTTAAGGATGTTGAGCAAAACACCCATGTTTCCAAAGGTGATATATTCAAACCCCAAAGAATTCCTCTCAAAACATGACTATGATGCTCCCCCACTACTTCTGCTCAGGATTAGAGATGCACATATCGTCAGCCACCAAGGGGCATGCTCAACTGGTTAAGGTCAATCAACTGACAAGCAAATCTGTGGTATTGAGCAGAATATTTGCTGTAGCCCATCTTTTTATATCAAGACAAAACAATGTACATGAGAACACTTCCAATCAATTAAGATCCGAAACCATGAGAGCCACTGCCTGGCACTGGATTATTATTATTATTACTGTTCAGTAGTTTTATTTTTATAACGTGCTTTCACTTCACTACCGAGCGCAGCTCTGTGTGCCTTGGGTATGTGCTGTGGTTTGCTGTGATGCTCTTATGGTTACTGTAATGAAAGTGTTTTGCGTAGGATGTGTGCAGTGCCCAGTAGTGCAATTTTCTGTATGCTATATATATTTGTAAGTCCTGGTGTTTTTGTTATGTATTTGTCTGAATATTTTTTTAATTATACCTAAGGCACCTACTATGATAGGAATTATTTCTATTTTTAGATTCCACATTCGAGTTACCTCTATTTCCAGGTCTTTGTATTTTTAAAGTTTTTCCATTTCTTTTAGAGAAACGTTGTCATCTGCTGGTGTTGATACATCAATTAGAAAGCATTTTTTGTCTTCATGATCTTTGACAACTATATCTGGTCTATTTGCCTTAATTTCTCTATCTGTGTGTATTGGCATATCCCAGAGTATGGTTGCTTTCTCGTTTTCTTTGACCTTTTCTGGCGTGTGTTTATACCATCTTTTTTCTGTTGTTATTCCATAGTGTTGGCATAGCTTCCAGTGTATATAGATCCCAACTCTGTCATGTCTCTGAATATATTCCTTCTTAGCCAGGACTGGGCAGCCAGGGATAATATGATTTATTGTTTCTTGTCCATCTCCACATATTCTACAGTTACTTGTTATGTTTCTTTTCATTATATGATTTTGGTCATTTCTGGTGGGGAGGCTTTGGTCTTGTGCAGCAATTAAAAATCCTTCAGTCTCTGCTTTGAGTCCTGAGCTTCTCAACCATTGCTGGGATTTTTCTCTGTCTATTTCTTTTGCATTTAGTTTAGCCCAGTATTTACCATGTAGGGGCTTTTCTTGCCATCGTTTTATCATGGTCCGTTGCTGTTCTAGTTTTAGTTTGGATTTCATTTGTTTTATAGCTTTTGTTGCTTCTTCTTCTTCGTCTTCGTATTTGTTAGGTAGCATGATTTCTTGTTTGTATTTGTCAGCTTCCTTAAATACTGAAAACAGTTTTTTGTTTTGCTCGTGTTTTGTGGCTATTTGTATTAGTTTTCCTTGCTTCTGGAGTAGGTATTTTTGCAGTCCTATGGTGGTTATTTTATAATAATAGTTTTCCAGCTGTATAAGCCCCCTGCCACCTTTTGTGCGTTGTATATATAGCCTTTCTATGTCAGATTCTGGGTGGTGCATCCTATATCCTGTCATTATTTTTCTTGTTTTCCTGTCTATTTTAGATAGTTCGTTTTGTGTCCAGTTAAGGATATTGTAGCTGTAACTTATAATTATTATTATTATTATTATTATTATTATTATTATTATTATTGTTATTATTATTATTATTATTATTATTATTATTATTATTATTATTATTATTATTATTATTCCTATTATTATCAAAGTGACGTGTTGGCAGAATCATTGGCACGATGGGCAGAATGCATAGCGGTGTTTCGTTGGTCTTTACGTTCTGAGTTCAGATTCGATCAAAGTCAACATTGCCTTTCATCCTTTCAGGATTGATGAAATAAGTATTTGTTGAGCGCTAGGCGTCTATGCAATCCACTTACCCTATTACTAGAACTTGTTGGCCTGGTGCCAAAAGTTGAAACCATTATCACGGTTATTAAGTCGGCGAGCTTGCAAAATCGTTTTGCACGTATAACAAAATGCTTAGAAGTATTCCTTTTGGCTTTACGTTCCAAGTTCAGATTCCGCCGTGATCAAATTTGCCTTTCCTCATTTCGGAATCGATAAAATGAGTACAAGGTGAGCACTAAAGTAGATGAAATCGACTTATACCTCCCCTAAGATTTGCTGACCTTGTGTCAAACATTGAAAATTATTATTTTTAACTTTATTATTCTTATTGCGTGGAGATCACCATTTAAGTCTCCCTTCTAAGCGTTCTATAATTCATGCTTTATTACCTAATGAAATTTTGTTTGGAGCGTACTAAAGAAAACTACAATTACCTAAGGAGTGGCTACTCACAGATACGCAGCGGTACACAACAGGAGCAAATTGTTTTTGTTTTCACAAACTTTTAAAATACTAGTTACATACAATACCTTTTCATTTACATTACATTTTCATTTGCTCTTCAGCGAAATAAATGTGCTTATGTAGACAGTTTGATTAAAAACTAAATTGTGTATTAAGCAGCTTAATTATAAAATAAATAAGCATTGTATTGAAACATAATGCTAAATGAACAATTAAGTATACTTTATAAGATGTAATGAGCATCCCGTTACTCTTTCGTCGATAATTTTGTAACATTTGAATATGCAAGAAAAACAGGGACATCATTCTCCTGGGTGCAGAGACTGATAGATCAATAAAAAGTTGTGCAACATATATGTTGCTCTGTCTCATAGAAAAATATTGATTTCACAGATAGATAAACATAGCTCTTTATCTATAACCAGCGGCGGCTCGTGTATAGGAACTGCCGAACTGCAACACCCCTATTTCCACTCGATATTGTCGATAACATTCAATATAACGAGTCCTTCTTTCTTTAGTTCTTTCTTTATACTTGTACATTATACAATCCTTAAGCTTAATGTCAGTAGCAATCCACTACTTTATGATAAAAATACAAAAATCCTTGTATTGAACTGTGCGCTTCAGAGTTCTAGCGACACGGTGTTTGGCTGTTGTGCGCATGCTCACTTGTCCGAGATAGGAAGCTTCACACTAGGGAGAGAGCATTGTGTGAACGATAGTACCGGGTTGTCGTATTATTGCTGTTATTTCCGTTCAGAGCAGGCTTGAACATTTTAATAAACCGTCCCTCTTTTATCTTTCTTCCAACCTGACTTGTGTCATGTAGATTGTGGAAAGGAAAAATTAGAAACATTTTCTGACCACATGTCTATATAATTGCTTAATGGAATTTGGCGAACATTGAAGTTCCGGATTTGTTGTCTGTGGACTCGTGAGCATTCCGATAACGCATTCCCTGTCTCGCCTGTATATATATAATTCCTCGCAATTTGGGCATTTAATGCAGTAGACCAAATTTCTGCTTTTGCGGTTCATATCTGCATTAGCGAAAATGTATCCCTTTTTTGTTCTAATGGATCTACCAGTATGCATGTATTGACACATTCGACATCTGTTATCATTACACTTGAATAGTGTGAATGTTTTATCCTATTTGATCATGTTGAATTTTGCATTTGTTAATAGTTTCTTTAGGTTATGTGGTTGCATTTTGCTTAAGATAAAGGTTTGATTAGTTATTGTGTTTTCTAATTTTTCACTTTGTTTTATG